>NW_027472970.1:0-128272 GCF_030347505.1 Rhynchophorus ferrugineus | reverse complement strand
TTAATCGAATGTTCTAAGAGCGGCGCAAACGTTGCTACCGAAGACCGGGATTATCGAATAGGTTAAGATCGGTCGATTCACCCGGTGCAGACGTTGCGACGGGAGACCGGGATCAATCGTATAGGTTAAGATCGGTCGATTCACGAGGTGCAGACGGTGCGACGGGAGACCGGGATTAATCGAATAGGCTAAGATCGGTCATTTTGAACGGTGCAGTCGATGCAACCGGAGACCGGCATTAATCGAATGTTCTAAGAGCGGCGCAAACGTTGCGACAGAAGACCGGGATTATCGAATAGGTTAAGATCGGTCGATTCACCCGGTGCAGACGTTGCGACGGGAGACCGGGATCAATCGTATAGATTAAGATCGGTTGATTCACGAGGTGCAGACGGTGCGACGGGAGACCGGGATTAATCGAATAGGCTAAGATCGGTCGTTTTGAACGGTGCAGTCGATGCAACCGGAGACCGGCATTAATCGAATGTTCTAAGAGCGGCGCAAACGTTGCTACCGAAGACCGGGATTATCGAATAGGTTAAGATCGGTCGATTCACCCGGTGCAGACGTTGCGACGGGAGACCGGGATTAATCGAATAGGCTAAGATCGGTCGTTTTGAACGGTGCAGTCGATGCAACCGGAGACCGGCATTAATCGAATGTTCTAAGAGCGGCGCAAACGTTGCTACCGAAGACCGAGGTTATCGAATAGGTTAAGATTCGTCGATTCAACCGGTGCAGACGTTGCGACGGGAGACCGGGATTAATCGAATAGGCTAAGATCGGTCGTTTTGAACGGTGCAATCGATGCAACCGGAGACAGGCATTAATCGAATGTTTTAAGAGCGGAGCAAACGTTGCGAATGAAGACCGGGATTAGCGAATAGGTTTGGGTTTGGGTTTGGTTTTGGTTTGGGTTTGGGTTTGGGTTTGGGTTTGGGTTTGGGTTTGGATTTGGGTTTGATTTTGGGTTTGGGTTTGGGTTTGGGTTTGGGTTTGGGTTTGGGTTTGGGTTTGGGTTTGGGTTTGGGTTTGGGTTTGGGTTTGGGTTTGGGTTTGGGTTTGGGTTTGGGTTTGGGTTTGGGTTTGGGTTTGGGTTTGGGTTTGGGTTTGGGTTTGGGTTTGGGTTTGGGTTTGGGTTTGGGTTTCGGTTTGGGTTTGGGTTTGGGTTTGGGTTTGGGTTTGGGTTTGGGTTTGGGTTTGGGTTTGGGTTTGGGTTTGGGTTTGGGTTTGGGTTTGGGTTTGGGTTTGGGTTTGGGTTTGGGTTTGGGTTTGGGTTTGGGTTTGGGTTTGGGTTTGGGTTTGGGTTTGGGTTTGGGTTTGGGTTTGGGTTTGGGTTTGGGTTTGGGTTTGGGTTTGGGTTTGGGTTTGGGTTTGGGTTTGGGTTTGGGTTTGGGTTTGGGTTTGGGGTTTGGGTTTGGGTTTGGGGTTTGGGTTTGGGTTTGGGTTTGGGTTTGGGTTTGGTGGGTTTGGGTTTGGGTTTGGGTTTGGGTTTGGGTTTGGGTTTGGGTTTGGGTTTGGGTTTGGTTGGGTTGGGTTTGGTTTGGTTTGGTTTGGGTTTGGGTTTGGTTTGGTTTGGTTTGGTTTGGTTTGGTGTTGGGTTTGGTTGGTGGTTGGTGTGGGTGGGGGGGGGGGGGGTAGGTGGTGGGGTTGGTTTGGTTTGGGTTGGTTTGGTTTGTGGTTGGTTTGGTTTGGGTTTGGGATTGGTAAGATTGGTGAGTTGTGGAGTTCGTTGGGTGTAACCGGATAACGGGATTAATCGAATAGGTTAAGATGGGTTGATTCACCGGGTGCAGACGTTGCGACCGGAGGCGGGGATTATCGAATAGGATAAGAACGATCGATTCACCTGGTGCAGACGGTGCAAACGGAGATCAGGATTAATTGAATAGGCTAAGATCGGTCGAGTCCTCCGATGCAGACTTTGCAACCGCAGAAGGTGATGATCGGATAGGCTAAGATCGGTCGTTTTGCCCGGTGCAGTCGATGCAACCGGAGACCGGCATTAATCGAATGTTCTAAGAGCGGCGCAAACGTTGCTACCGAAGACCGGGATTATCGAATAGGTTAAGATCGGTCGATTCACCCGGTGCAGACGGTGCAACCGGAGAACGGGATTAATCGAATAGGTTAAGATCGGTTGATTCACCAGGTGCAGCGTTGCGACCGGAGACCGGGATTATCGAATAGGCTAAGACCGATCGATTCATGCGGTGCAGATGGTGCAACTGAAGAAGGGGATTAATCGAATAGGCTAAGATCGGTCGAGTCCTCTGATGCAGTCTTTGCGACCGGAGACGGGGATTATCGAATAGGTTAAGATCGGTCGATTCACCCGGTGCAGACGGTGCAACCGCAAACCGGCATTAATCGAATGTTCTAAGAGCGGCGCAAACGTTGCTACCGAAGACCGGGATTATCGAATAGGTTAATATCGGTCGATTCACCCGGTGCAGACGGTGCAACCGGAGAACGGGATTAATCGAATAGGTTAAGATCGGTTGATTCACCAGGTGCAGCGTTGCGACCGGAGACTGGGATTATCGAATAGGCTAAGACCGATCTATTCATCCGGTGCAGATAGTGCAACTGAAGAACAGGATTAATCGAATAGGCTAAGATCGGGCCATTCGTCCGATTCATACGGTGCAGACGGGGACCAGGATTAATCGAATATTCTAGGAGCGGTCGACTCGTCCGATGCAGACGATAATCGAGGCCGGGATTATCGAATAGGTTAAGATCGGTCGATTCACGAGGTGCAGACGGTGCGACGGGAGACCGGGATTAATCGAATAGGCTAAGATCGGTCGTTTTGAACGGTGCAGTCGATGCAACCGGAGACCGGCATTAATCGAATGTTCTAAGAGCGGCGCAAACGTTGCTACCGAAGACCGGGATTATCGAATAGGTTAAGATCCGTCGATTCAACGGGTGCAGACGTTGCGACGGGAGACCGGGATTAATCGAATAGGCTAAGATCGGTCGTTTTGAACGGTGCAGTCGATGCAACCGGAGACCGGCATTAATCGAATATTCTAAGAGCGGCGCAAACGTTGCTACCGATGACCGGGATTATCGTATAGGTTAAGATCGGTCGATTCACGAGGTGCAGACGGTGCGACGGGAGACCGGGATTAATCGAATAGGCTAAGATCGGTCGTTTTGAACGGTGCAGTCGATGCAACCGGAGACCGGCATTAATCGAATATTCTAAGAGCGGCGCAAACGTTGCTACCGCAGACCGGGATTATCGAATAGGTTAAGATCGGTCGATTCACCCGGTGCAGACGTTGCGACGGGAGACCGGGATCAATCGTATAGATTAAGATCGGTTGATTCACGAGGTGCAGACGGTGCGACGGGAGACCGGGATTAATCGAATAGGCTAAGATCGGTCGTTTTGAACGGTGCAGTCGATGCAACCGGAGACCGGCATTAATCGAATGTTCTAAGAGCGGCGCAAACGTTGCTACCGAAGACCGGGATTGTCGAATAGGTTAAGATCGGTCGATTCACCCGGTGCAGACGTTGCGACAGGAGACCGGGATCAATCGTATAGGTTAAGATCGGTCGATTCACGAGGTGCAGACGGTGCGACGGGAGACCGGGATTAATCGAATAGGCTAAGATCGGTCGTTTTGAACGGTGCAGTCGATGCAACCGGAGACCGGCATTAATCGAATGTTCTAAGAGCGGCGCAAACGTTGCGACCGAAGACCGGGATTATCGAATAGGTTAAGATCCGTCGATTCACCCGGTGCAGACGTTGCGACAGGAGACCGGGATCAATCGTATAGGTTAAGATCGGTCGATTCACGAGGTGCAGACGGTGCGACGGGAGACCGGGATTAATCGAATAGGCTAAGATCGGTTGTTTTGAACGGTGCAGTCGATGCAACCGGAGACCGGCATTAATCGAATGTTCTAAGAGCGGCGCAAACGTTGCTACCGAAGACCGAGATTATCGAATAGGTTAAGATCCGTCGATTCACCCGGTGCAGACGTTGCGACGGGAGACCGGGATTAATCGAATAGGCTAAGATCGGTCGTTTTGAACGGTGCAATCGAAGCAACCGGAGACCGGCATTAATCGAATGTTCTAAGAGCGGAGCAAACGTTGCGACTGAAGACCGGGATTAGCGAATAGGTTTGGGTTTGGGTTTGGGTTTGATTTTGGGTTTGGGTTTGGGTTTGGTTTTGGGTTTGGGTTTGGGTTTGGGTTTGGGTTTGGGTGTGGGTGTGAGTTTGGGTTTGGGTTTGGGTTTGGGTTTGGGTTTGGGTTTCGGTTTGGGTTTGGGTTTTGGTTTGGGTTTGGGTTTGGGTTTGGGTTTGAGTTTGGGTTTGGGTTTGGGTTTGGGCTTGGGTTTTGGTTTGGGTTTGGGTTTGGGTTTGGGTTTGGGTTTGGGTTTGGGTTTGGGTTTGGGTTTGGGTTTGGGTTTGGGTTTGGGTTTGGGTTTGGGTTTGGGTTTGGGTTTGGGTTTGGGTTTGGGTTTGGGTTTGGGTTTGGGTTTGGGTTTGGGTTTGGTTTGGTTTGGTTTGGTTTGGTTTGGTTTGGTTTGGTTAGTTTTGGTTTGGTTTGGTTTGGTTTGGTTTTGTATTGTTTGGTTTGGTTTGGTTTGGTTTGGGATTATCGAATAGGCTAAGATAGGTGATTCACCCGGTGCAGACGTTGCGACCGGAGAATGGGATTATCGAATAGGCTAAGACCGATCGATTCATCCGGTGCAGACGGTGTAACCGAAGAACGGGATTAATCGAATAGGCTAAGATCGGGCGATTCGTCCAATGCAGATGGTACAAACGGAGGCCAGGATTAATCGAATGTTCTAAGATCGGTCGTTTCGCCGGATGCAGTCGATGCAACCGGAGAACGGCATTAATCGAATGTTCTAGGAGCGGTCGACTCGTCCGACTGCAGACCGAGATTAATCGAATGTTCTATGATGGGGCGATTCGTCCGATGCAGACGGTACAAACGGAGGCCAGGATTAATCGAATGTTCTAAGATCGGTCGTTTCACCGGATGCAGTCGATGCAACCGGAGACCGACATTATTCGAATATTCTAAGAGCGACTGATTCGTCCGATGCAGACGGTGCAATCGGAGACCGGTATTAATCGAATAGCCTAAGATCGGCCGTTTTGCCCGATGCAATCGATGCAACCGGTGACCGGCATTAATCGAATGTTCTAAGAGCGGAGCAAACGTTGCGACTGAAGACCGGGATTAGCGAATAGGTTTGGGTTTGGGTTTGGGTTTGGGTTTGGGTTTAGGTTTGGGTTTTGGTTTGGTTTGGGTTTTGTTTGGTTTTGGTTAGGTTTGGTTTGGTTTTGTAGGGTTTGGTTTGGTTTGGTTTGATTTGGTTTGGTTTGGTTTGGTTTGGTTTGGTTTGGTTTGGTTTGGTTTGGTTTGGTATGGTTTGATTTGGTTTGGTTTGTTATGGTTTGGTTTGGTTTGGTTGGGCTTGGTTTGGATTGGTTTTGTAGGGTTGGGTTTGGTTTGGTTTGGGATTATCGAATAGGCTAAGATCGGTGATTCACCGGGCAATTCACCCGGTGCCGACGGTGCAACCGGAAACCGGCATTAATCGAATGTTCTAAGAGCGGCGCAAACGTTGCTACCGAAGAACGGGATTATCGAATAGGTGAAGATCGGTCGATTCACGAGGTGCAGACGGTGCGACGGGAGATCAGGATTAATCGAATAGGCTAAGATCGGTCGTTTTGAACGGTGCAGTCGATGCAACCGTAGACCGGCATTTATCGAATGTTCTAAGAGCGGAGCAAACGTTGCGACTGAAGACCGGGATTAGCGAATAGGTTTGGGTTTGGGTTTTGATTTGGGTTTGGGTTTTGTTTGGTTTTGTTTAGGTTTGGTTTGGTTTGGTTTTGTGGGATTTGGTTTGGTTTGGTTTGGTTTGGTTTTGTTTGGCATGATTTGGTTTGGTTTTGTAGGGTTGGGTTTGCTTTGGTTTGGGATTATCGAATAGGCTAAGATCGGTGATGCACCCGGTGCAGACGGTGCAACCGGAGAACGGGATTAATCGAATAGGTTAAGATGGATTGATTCACCCGGTGCAGACGTTGCGACCGGAGGCGGGGATTATCGAATAGGATAAGACCGATCGATTCACCTGGTGCAGACGGTGCAAACGGAGATCAGTATTAATTGAATAGGCTAAGATCGGTCGAGTCCACCGATGCAGACTTTGCAACCGGTGACGGGGATTATCGAATAGGCTAAGATCGATCGTATTGCCCGGTGCAGTCGATGCAACCGGAGACCGGCATTAATCGAATGTTCTAAGAGCGGCGCAAACGTTGCGACTGAAGACCGGGATTAGCGAATATGTTTGGGTTTTGGTTTGGGTTTGGGTTTGGGTTTTGGTTTGGGTTTAGGTTTGGGTTTGGGTTTGGTTTTGTTTTTTTTTGGTTTGGTTTGGTTATTTTTGGTTTGGTTTGGTTTGGTTTGGTTTGGTTTTGTTTTTTTTTGGTTTGGTTTGGTTATTTTTGGTTTGGTTTGGTTTGGTTTGTTTTGGTTTGGTTTGGTTTGGTTTGGTTTGGCTTGGTTTGGTTTGGTTTTGTAGGGTTGGGTTTGGCTTGGTTTGGGATTATCGAATAGGCTAAGATCGGTGATTCATCCGGTGCAGACGTTGCAACCGGAGAACGGGATTAATCGAATAGGTTAAGATGGGTTGATTCAACCGGTGCAGACGTTGCGACCGGAGGCGGGGATTATCGAATAGGAAAGACCGATCGATTCACCTGGTGCAGACGGTGCAAACGGAGACCGGCATTAATAGAATGTTCTAAGAGCGACGCAAACGTTGCGACCGAAGACCGGGATTATCGAATAGGTATGTTTTGGGTTTGATTTTGGGTTTGATTTTGAGTATGTGTTTGGGTTTTGGTTTGGGTTTGGGTTTGGGTTTGGGTTTGGTTGGGTTTGGTTTGGTTTGGTTTGGTTTGGTTTGGTTTGGTTTGGTTTGGCTTTGTATTGTTTGGTTTGGTTTGGTTTGGTGTGAGATTATTGAATAGGCTAAGATCGTTGATTCACCCGGTGCAGACGGGGCAACCGGAGAACGGGTTTAATCGAATAGGATTGGGTTTGGTTTTGGTTTGGGTTTGATTTGGTTAGGTTAGGTTTGGTTTGGTTTGGTTTGGTTTGATTTGGTTTGGTTTAGTTTGGTTTGGTTTTGTATTGTTTGGTTTGGTTTGGTTTGGGATTATCGAATAGGCTAAGACCGGTCGTTGTGCCCGGTGCAGTCGATGCAACCGGAGACCGGCATTAATAGAATGTTCTAAGAGCGGCGCAAACGTTGCGACCGAAGACCGGGATTATCGAATAGGTTAATATCGGTCGATTCACCCGGTGGAGACGGTGCAACCGGAGAACGGCATTAATCGAATGTTCTAAGAGCGGCGCAAACGTTGCTACCGAAGACCGGGATTATCGAATAGGTTAATATCGGTCGATTCACCCGGTGCAGACGGTGCAACCGGAGAACGGGATTAATCGAATAGGTTAAGATCGGTTGATTCACCAGGTGCAGCGTTGCGACCGGAGACTGGGATTATCGAATAGGCTAAGACCGATCTATTCATCCGGTGCAGATAGTGCAACTGAAGAACGGGATTAATCGAATAGGCTAAGATCGGGCGATTCGTCCGATTCAGACGGTGCAGACGGAGACCAGGATTAATCGAATATTCTAAGAGCGGTCGACCCGTCCGATGCAGACGATTATCGAGGCCGGGATTATCGAATAGTTTAAGATCGGTCGATTCACGAGGTGCAGACGGTGCGACGGGAGACCGGGATTAATCGAATAGGCTAAGATCGGTCGTTTTGAACGGTGCAGTCGATGCAACCGGAGACCGGCATTAATCGAATGTTCTAGGAGCGGTCGACTCGTCCGATGCAGACGATTATCGAGGCCGGGATTATCGAATAGGTTAAGATCGGTCGATTCACGAGGTGCAGACGGTGCGACGGGAGACCGGGATTAATCGAATAGGCTAAGATCGGTCGTTTTGAAAGGTGCAGTCGATGCAACCGGAGACCGGCATTAATCGAATGTTCTAAGAGCGGAGCAAACGTTGCGACTTAAGACCGGGATTAGCGAATAGGTTTTGGTTTGGGTTTGGTTTTGGTTTTGGTTTGGGTTTGGGTTTGGGTTTGGGTTTTGGTTTGGGTTTGGGTTTGGGTTTGGGTTTGGGTTTGGGTTTGGGTTTGGGTTTGGGTTTGGGTTTGGGTTTTGGTTTTGGTTTGGGTTTGGGTTTGGGTTTGGGTTTGGGTTTGGGTTTGGGTTTGGGTTTTGGTTTGGGTTTGGGTTTTGTTTGGTTTTGGTTAGGTTTGGTTTGGTTTGGTTTTGTAGGTTTTGTTTGTCTTGGTTTGGTTAGGTTTGGTTTGGTTTGGTTTTTTTTTGGTTTGGTTTGGTTTGGTTTGGTTTGGTTTGGTTTGGTTTGGCTTGGTTTGGTTTCGTTTTGTAGGGTTGGGTTTGGCTTGGTTTGGGATTATCGAATAGGCTAAGATCGGTGATTCATCCGGTGCAGACGGTGCAACCGGAGAACGGGATTAATCGAATAGGTTAAGAAGGGTTGATTCAACCGGTGCAGACGTTGCTACCGGAGGCGGGGATTATCGAATAGGAAAGACCGATCGATTCACCTGGTGCAGACGGTGCAGACGGAGATCAGGATTAATTGAATAGGCTAAGATCGGTCGAGTCCTCCGATGCAGACTTTGCAACCGGAGACGGGGATTATCGAATAGGCTAAGATCTGTCGTTTCGCCCGGTGCAGTCTATGCAACCGGAGAGCGGCATTAATAGAATGTTCTAAGAGCGGCGCAAACGTTGCGACCGAAAACCGGGATTATCGAATAGGTTTGTTTTTGGGTTTGATTTTGAGTATGTGTTTGGGTTTTGTTTTGGGTTTTGGTTTGGGTTTGGTTAGGTTTGGTTAGGTTTGGATTGGTTTGGTTTGGTTTGGTTTGGCTTTGTATTGTTTGGTTTGGTTTGGTTTGGTGTGAGATTATTGAATAGGCTAAGATCGTTGATTCACCCGGTGCAGACGGTGCAACCGGAGAACGGGTTTAATCGAATAGGATTGGGCTTTTTTTTGGTTTGGGTTTGATTTGGTTAGGTTAGGTTTGGTTTGGTTTGGTTTGGTTTGGTTTGGTTTAGTTTGGTTTGGTTTGGTTTTGTATTGTTTTGTTTGGGTTTGGTTTGGTTTGGGATTATCGAATAGGCTAAGATCGGTGATTCACCCGGTGCAGACGGTGCAACCGGAGAACGGGATTAATCGAAGAGGTTAAGATCGGTTGATTCACCCGGTGCAGACGGTGCGACCAGAGACCGGGATTATCGAATAGGCTAAGATCGGGCGATTCGTCCGATGCAGACGGTGCAAACGGAGACCAGGATTAATCGAGTGTTGTAGGATCGGTCGTTTCGCCGGATGCAGTCGATGCAACCGGAGTCCGGCATTAATCGAATGTTCTAGGAGCGGTCGATTCGTCCGATGTAGACGATGCAACCGGAGGCCGGCATTATTCGAATGTTCTAATAGCGACCGATTCGTCCGATGCAGACGGTGCAATCGGAGACCGGTATTAATCGAATAGTCTAAGATCGGGCGATTCGTCCTATGTAGATGGTGCATTCCGAGACCAGGATTAATTGAATAGGCTAAGATCGTTCGAGTCTTCTGATGCAGTCTTTGCGACCGGCGACGGGGATTATCGAATAGGCTAAGATCGGCCCTTTTGCCCGGTGCAGTCGATGCAACCGGTGACCGGCATTAATCGAATGTTCTAAGAGCGGCGCAAACGTTCCGGCCGAAGGCCGGGATATTCGAATAGGTTAAGATCGGTCGATTCACCCGGTGCAGACGGTGCAACCGGAGAACGGGATTAATCGAATAGGTTAAGATCGGTTGATTCACCAGGTGCAGCGTTGCGACCGGAGACCGGGATTATCGAATAGGCTAAGACCGATCGATTCATCCGGTGCAGACGGTGCTACCAAAAAACGGTATTAATTGGGTTTAGGTTTTGGTATGGGTTTGGGTTTGTGTTTTTGTTTGTGTTTGGATTTGGATTTGGATTTGGATTTGGGTTTGGGTTTGGGTTTAGCTTTGGGTTTGGGTTTGGGTTTCGGTTTTGGTTTGGGTTTGGGTTTGGGTTTGGGTTTGGGTTTGGGTTTGGGTTTGGGTTTTTGTTTAGGTTTGGGTTTGGGTTTGGGTTTGGGTTTGGGTTTGGGTTTGGTTTGGTTTGGTTTGGTTTGGTTTGGTTTGGTTTGGTTTGGTTTGGTTTGGTTTGGTTTGGTTTGGTTTGGTTTGGTTTGGTATGGTATGGTTTGGTTAGGTTAGTTTTGGTTTGGTTTGGTTTGGTTTGGTTTTGTATTGTTTGGTTTGGTTTGGTTTGGGATTATCGAATAGGCTAAGATTGGTGATTCACCCGGTGCACACGGTGCAACCGGATAATGGGATTAACCGAATAGGTTAAGATGGGTTGATTCACCCGGTGCAGACGTTGCGACCGGAGGCGGGCATTATCGAATAGGATAAGATCGATCGATTCACCTGGTGCAGACGGTGCAAACGGAGATCAGGATTAATTGAATAGGCTAAGATCGGTCGAGTCCCCCGATGCAGACTTTGCAACCGCAGACGGGGATTATCGAATAGGCTAAGATCGGTCGTTTTGCCCGGTGCAGTCGATGCAACCGGAGACCGGCATTAATCGAATGTTCTCGGCGCAAACGTTGCGACCGAAGATCGGGATTATCGAATAGGTTTGGGTTTGGGTTTAGGTTTTTGTTAGGTTTGGTTTGGTTTGGTTTGGTTTGGTTTGGGGTTATCGAATAGGCTAAGATCGGTGATTCACCCGGTGCAGACGGCGCCACCGGAGAACGGGATTATCGAATAAGCTAAGACCGATCGATTCATCCGGTGCAGACGCTGCAACCGAAGAACGGGATTAATCGAATAGATTAAGATCGGTTGATTCACCAAGTGCAGCGTTGCGAACGGAGACCGGGATTATCGAATAGGCTAAGACCGATCGATTCATCCAGTGCAGACGGAGCGACTGAAGAACGGGATTAATCGAATAGGCTAAGATCGGGCGATTCGTCCGATGCAGACGGTGCAAACGGAGTCCAGGATTAATCGAATGTTCTAAGATCGGTCGTTTCGCCGGATGCAGTCGATGCAACCGGAGTTCGGCATTAATCGAATGTTCTAGGAGCGGTAGACTCGTCCGATGCAGACGATTATCGAGGCCGGGATTATCGAATAGGCTAAGAACAGTCGATTCACCCGGTGCAGACGGTGCAACCGGAAACCAGCATTAATCGAATGTTCTAAGAGCGGCGCAAACGTTGCTACCGAAGACCGGGATTATCGAATAGGTTAAAATCGGTCGATTCACCCGGTGCAGACGTTGCGACGGGAGATCGGGATCAATCGAATAGGTTAAGATCGGTCGATTAACGAAGTGCAGACGGTGCGACTGGAGATCGGGATTAATCGAATAGGTTAAGATCGGTCGATTCACGAAATGCAGACGTTGCGACGGGAGACCGGGATCAATCGAATAGGTTAAGATCGGTCGATTCACGAGGTGCAAACGGTGCGACGGGAGAACGGGATTTATCGAATAAGTTAAGATCGGTCGATTCACCCGGTGTAGATGTTGCGACCGGAGATCGGGATTAATCGAATAGGCTCACATCGATCGATTCACCTGGTGCAGACGGTGCAAACGGAGACCAGGATTAATTGAATAGGCTAAGATCAGTCGATTTGCCCGGTGCAGTCGATGCAACCGGAGACCAGCATTAATCGAATATTCTAAGAGCGGCGCAAACGTTGCGACTGAAGACCGGGATTAGCGAATAGGTTTGGGTTTGGGTTTTGGTTTGGGGTTGGGTTTGGGTTTTGTTTGGTTTTGGTTAGGTTTGGTTTGGTTTGGTTTTGTAGGGTTTGGTTTGGTTTGGTTTGGTTTGGTTTGGTTTGGTTTGGTTTTGTTTGGTTTGATTTGGTTTGGTTTGGTTTGGTTTGGTTTGGGTTTTGGTTTGGGTTTGGGTTTGGGTTTGGGTTTGGGTTTGGGTTTGGGTTTGGGTTTGGGTTTGGGTTTGGGTTTGGGTTTGGGTTTGGGTTTGGGTTTGGGTTTGGGTTTGGGTTTGGGTTTGGGTTTGAGTATGGGTTTGGGTTTGGGTTTGGGTTTGTCGATTCACATGGTGCAGACGTTGCGACGGGAGACCGGGATCAATCGAATAGGTTAAGATCGGTCGATTCACGAGGTGCAGACGGTGCGACGGGAGATCGGGATTAATCGAATAGGCTAAGATCGGTTGTTTTGAACGGTGCAGTCGATGCAATCGGAGACCGGCATTAATCGATTGTTCTAAGAGCGGAGCAAACTTTGCGACTGAAGTCCGGGATTAGCGAAAAGGTTTGGGTTTGGGTTTTGGTTTGGGTTTTGTTTGGTTTTGGTTAGTTTTGGTTTGGATAGGTTTTGTAGGGTTTGGTTCGGTTTGGTATGGTTTGGTTTGGTTTGGTTTGATTAGGTTTGGTTAGGTTTGGTTAGGTTTGGTTTGTTTTGGTTTGGTTTGGTTTGGTTTGTTTTGGTTTGGTTTGGTTTAGGCTAAGATCGGTCGTTTTGAACGGTGCAGTCGATGCAACCGGAGACCGGCATTAATCGAATGTTCTAAGAGCGGCGCAAACGTTGCTACCGAAGACCGAGGTTATCGAATAGGTTAAGATCCATCGATTCAACCGGTGCAGACGTTGCGACGGGAGACCGGCATTAATCGAATGTTCTAAGAGCGGAGCAAACGTTGCGACTGAAGACCGGGATTAGCGAATAGGTTTGGGTTTGGGTTTGGGTTTGGTTTTGGTTTGGGTTTTGGTTTGGGTTTGGGTTTGGGTTTGGGTTTGATTTTGGGTTTGGTTTGGGTTTGTGTTTGGGTTTGGGTTTGGGTTTGGGTTTGGGTTTGGGTTTGGGTTTGGGTTTGGGTTTGGGTTTGGGTTTGGGTTTGGTTTGGTTTGGTTGGTTTTGGTTTGGTTTGGTTTGGTTTGGTTTTGTATTGTTTGGTTTGGTTTGGTTAGTTTTGGTTTGGTTTGGTTTGGTTTGGTTTTGTATTGTTTGGTTTGGTTTGGTTTGGTTTGGGATTATCGAATAGGCTAAGATCGGTGATTCACCGGGCAATTCACCCGGTGCCGACGGTGCAACCGGAAACCGGCATTAATCGAATGTTCTAAGAGCGGCGCATACGTTGCTACCGAAGAACGGGATTATCGAATAGGTGAAGATCGGTCGATTCACGAGGTGCAGACGGTGCGACGGGAGATCAGGATTAATCGAATAGGCTAAGATCGGTCGTTTTGAACGGTGCAGTCGATGCAACCGTAGACCGGCATTTATCGAATGTTCTAAGAGCGGAGCAAACGTTGCGACTGAAGACCGGGATTAGCGAATAGGTTTGGGTTTGGGTTTTGATTTGGGTTTGGGTTTTGTTTGGTTTTGGTTAGGTTTGGTTGGGTTTGGTTTTGTAGGCTTTGGTTTGGTTTGGTTTGGTTTGGTTTGGCTTAATTTGGTTTGGTTTTGTAGGTTTGGGTTTGGTTTGGTTTGGGATTATCGAATAGGCTAAGATCGGTGATTCACCCGGTGCAGACGGTGCAACCGGAGAACGGGATTAATCGAATAGGTTAAGATGGGTTGATTCACCCGGTGCAGACGTTGCGACCGGAGGCGGGGATTATCGAATAGGATAAGACCGATCGATTCACCTGGTGCAGACGGTGCAAACAGAGATAAGGATTAATTGAATAGGCTAAGATCGGTCGAGTCCTCCGATGCAGACTTTGCAACCGGAGACTGCGATTATCGAATAGGCTAAGATCGGTCGTTTTGCCCGGTGCAGTCGATGCAACCGGAGACCGGCATTAATCGAATGTTCTAAGAGCGGCGCAAACGTTGCGACTGAAGACCGGGATTAGCGAATATGTTTGGGTTTTGGTTTGGGTTTGGGTTTTGGTTTGGGTTTGGGTTTTGGTTTGGGTTTAGGTTTGGGTTTGGGTTTGGGTTTTGTTTGGTTTTGGTTAGGTTTGGTTTGGTTTGGTTTTGTTTTTTTTTGGTTTGGTTTGGTTATTTTTGGTTTGGTTTGGTTTGTTTTGGTTTGGTTTGGTTTGGTTTGGTTTGGCTTGGTTTGGTTTGGTTTTGTAGGGTTGGGTTTGGCTTGGTTTGGGATTATCCAATAGGCTAAGATCGGTGATTCATCCGGTGCAGACGGTGCAACCGGAGAACGGGATTAATCGAATAAGTTAAGATGGGTTGATTCAACCGGTGCAGACGTTGCGACCGGAGGCGGGGATTATCGAATAGGAAAGACCGATCGATTCACCTGGTGCAGACGGTGCAAACGGAGACCGGCATTAATCGAATGTTCTAGGAGCGGTAGACTCGTCCGATGCAGACGATTATCGAGGCCGGGATTATCGAATAGGCTAAGAACAGTCGATTCACCCGGTGCAGACGGTGCAACCGGAAACCAGCATTAATCGAATGTTCTAAGAGCGGCGCAAACGTTGCTACCGAAGACCGGGATTATCGAATAGGTTAAAATCGGTCGATTCACCAGGTGCAGACGTTGCGACGGGAGATCGGGATCAATCGAATAGGTTAAGATCGGTCGATTAACGAAGTGCAGACGGTGCGACTGGAGATCGGGATTAATCGAATAGGTTAAGATCGGTCGATTCACGAAATGCAGACGTTGCGACGGGAGACCGGGATCAATCGAATAGGTTAAGATCGGTCGATTCACGAGGTGCAGACGGTGCGACGGGAGACCGGGATTTATCGAATAAGTTAAGATCGGTCGATTCACCCGGTGTAGATGTTGCGACCGGAGATCGGGATTAATCGAATAGGCTCACATCGATCGATTCACCTGGTGCAGACGGTGCAAACGGAGACCAGGATTAATTGAATAGGCTAAGATCAGTCGATTTGCCCGGTGCAGTCGATGCAACCGGAGACCAGCATTAATCGAATATTCTAAGAGCGGCGCAAACGTTGCGACTGAAGACCGGGATTAGCGATAGGTTTGGGTTTGGGTTTTGGTTTGGGTTTGGGTTTGGGTTTTATTTGGTTTTGGTTAGGTTTGGTTTGGTTTGGTTTTGTAGGGTTTGGTTTGGTTTGGTTTGGTTTGGTTTGGTTTGGTTTGGTTTGGTTTGGTTTGGTTTTGTTTGGTTTGGTTTGGCTTGGTTTGGTTTGGTTTTGTAGGGTTGGGTTTGGTTTGGTTTGGTTTGGGATTATCGAATAGGCTAAGATCGGTGATTCACCAGGCAATTCGCCCGGTGCAGACGGTTCAACCGGAAACCGGCATTAATCGAATGTTCTAAGAGCGGCGCAAACGTTGCTACCGAAGACCGGGATTGTCGAATAGGTTAAGATCGGTCGATTCACCCGGTGCAGACGGTGCAACAGGAGAACGGGATTAATCGAATAGGCTAAGATCTGTCGTTTTGAACGGTGCAGTCGATCAACCGGAGACCGGCATTAATCGAATGTTCTAAGAGCGGCGCCAACGTTGCTACCGAAGACCGAGGTTATCGAATAGGTTAAGATCCGTCGATTCAACCGGTGCAGACGTTGCGACGGGAGACCGGGATTAATCGAATAGGCTAAGATCGGTCGTTTTGAACGGTGCAATCGACGCAACCGGAGACCGGCATTAATCGAATGTTCTAAGAGCGGAGCAAACGTTGCGACTGAAGACCGGGATTAGCGAATAGGTTTGGGTTTGGGTTTGGTTTTGGTTTGGGTTTTTGTTTGGGTTTGGGTTTGGGTTTGGGTTTGGGTTTGGGTTTGGGTTTGGGTTTGGGTTTGGGTTTGGGTTTGGGTTTGGGTTTGGGTTTGGGTTTGGGTTTGGGTTTGAGTTTGGGTTTGGGTTTGGGTTTGGGTTTGTCGATTCACATGGTGCAGACGTTGCGACGGGAGACCGGGATCAATCGAATAGGTTAAGATCGGTCGATTCACGAGGTGCAGACGGTGCGACGGGAGATCGGGATTAATCGAATAGGCTAAGATCGGTCGTTTTGAACGGTGCAGTCGATGCAATCGGAGACCGGCATTAATCGATTGTTCTAAGAGCGGAGCAAACTTTGCGACTGAAGTCCGGGATTAGCGAAAAGGTTTGGGTTTGGCTTTTGGTTTGGGTTTTGTTTGGTTTTGGTTAGTTTTGGTTTGGATAGGTTTTGTAGGGTTTGGTTCGGTTTGGTATGGTTTGGTTTGGTTTGGTTTGATTAGGTTTGGTTAGGTTTGGTTAGGTTTGGTTTGTTTTGGTTTGGTTTGGTTTGGTTTGTTTTGGTTTGGTTTGGTTTAGGCTAAGATCGGTCGTTTTGAACGGTGCAGTCGATGCAACCGGAGACCGGCATTAATCGAATGTTCTAAGAGCGGCGCAAACGTTGCTACCGAAGACCGAGGTTATCGAATAGGTTAAGATCCATCGATTCAACCGGTGCAGACGTTGCGACGGGAGACCGGCATTAATCGAATGTTCTAAGAGCGGAGCAAACGTTGCGACTGAAGACCGGGATTAGCGAATAGGTTTGGGTTTGGGTTTGGGTTTGGTTTTGGTTTGGGTTTTGGTTTGGGTTTGGGTTTGGGTTTGGGTTTGATTTTGGGTTTGGTTTGGGTTTGTGTTTGGGTTTGGGTTGGGGTTTGGTTATGGGTGTGGGTTTGGGTTTGGGTTTGGTTTGGTTTGGTTTGGTTTGGTTTGGTTTGGTTTGGTTTGGTTTGGTTTGGTATGGTTTGGTTTGGTTTGGTTAGTTTTGGTTTGGTTTGGTTTGGTTTGGTTTTGTATTGTTTGGTTTGGTTTGGTTTGGTTTGGGATTATCGAATAGGCTAAGATCGGTGATTCACCGGGCAATTCACCCGGTGCCGACGGTGCAACCGGAAACCGGCATTAATCGAATGTTCTAAGAGCGGCGCAAACGTTGCTACCGAAGAACGGGATTATCGAATAGGTGAAGATCGGTCGATTCACGAGGTGCAGACGGTGCGACGGGAGATCAGGATTAATCGAATAGGCTAAGATCGGTCGTTTTGAACGGTGCAGTCGATGCAACCGTAGACCGGCATTTATCGAATGTTCTAAGAGCGGAGCAAACGTTGCGACTGAAGACCGGGATTAGCGAATAGGTTTGGGTTTGGGTTTTGATTTGGGTTTGGGTTTTGTTTGGTTTTGTTTAGGTTTGGTTTGGTTTGGTTTTGTGGGATTTGGTTTGGTTTGGTTTGGTTTGGTTTTGTTTGGCATGGTTTGGTTTGGTTTTGTAGGGTTGGGTTTGGTTTGGTTTGGGATTATCGAATAGGCTAAGATCGGTGATGCACCCGGTGCAGACGGTGCAACCGGAGAACGAGATTAATCGAATAGGTTAAGATGGATTGATTCACCCGGTGCAGACGTTGCGACCGGAGGCGGGGATTATCGAATAGGATAAGACCGATCGATTCACCTGGTGCAGACGGTGCAAACGGAGATCAGGATTAATTGAATAGGCTAAGATCGGTCGAGTCCTCCGATGCAGACTTTGCAACCGGAGACGGGGATTATCGAATAGGCTAAGATCGGTCGTATTGCCCGGTGCAGTCGATGCAACCGGAGACCGGCATTAATCGAATGTTCTAAGAGCGGCGCAAACGTTGCGACTGAAGACCGGGATTAGCGAATATGTTTGGGTTTGGGTTTGGGTTTGGGTTTGGGTTTGGGTTTGGGTTTGGGTTTTGGTTTGGGTTTAGGTTTGGGTTTGGGTTTGGGTTTTGTTTGGTTTTGGTTAGGTTTGGTTTGGTTTGGTTTTGTTTTTTTTTGGTTTGGTTTGGTTATTTTTGGTTTGGTTTGGTTTGTTTTGGTTTGGTTTGGTTTGGTTTGGTTTGGTTTGGCTTGGTTTGGTTTGGTTTTGTAGGGTTGGGTTTGGTTTGGTTTGGGATTATCGAATAGGCTAAGATCGGTGATTCACCCGGTGCAGACGGTGCAACCGGAGAACGGGATTAATCGAATAAGTTAAGATGGGTTGATTCAACCGGTGCAGACGTTGCGACCGGAGGCGGGGATTATCGAATAGGAAAGACCGATCGATTCACCTGGTGCAGACGGTGCAAACGGAGACCGGCATTAATAGAATGTTCTAAGAGCGGCGCAAACGTTGCGACCGAAGACCGGGATTATCGAATAGGTTTGTTTTTGGGTTTGATTTTGGGTTTGATTTTGAGTATGTGTTTGGGTTTTGGTTTGGGTTTGGGTTTGGGTTTGGTTTGGTTTGGTTTGGTTTGGTTTGGTTTGGTTTGGTTTGGTTTGGTTTGGTTTGGTTTGGCTTTGTATTGTTTGGTTTGGTTTGGTTTGGTGTGGGATTATTGAATAGGCTAAGATCGTTGATTCACCCGGTGCAGACGGGGCAACCGGAGAACGGGTTTAATCGAATAGGATTGGGTTTGGGTTTGGTTTGGGTCTGATTTGTTTAGGTTAGTTTTGGTTTGGTTTGGTTTGGTTTGGTTTGGTTTTGTTTGTTTTGGTTTGGTTTTGTATTGTTTGGTTTGGTTTGGTTTGGGATTATCGAATAGGCTAAGATCGGCCCTTTTGCCCGGTGCAGTCGATGACACCGGTGACCGGCATTAATAGAATGTTCTAAGAGCGGCGCAAACGTTGCGACCGAAGACCGGGATTATCGAATAGGTTAATATCGGTCGATTCACCCGGTGCAGACGGTGCAACCGGAGAGCGGCATTAATCGAATGTTCTAAGAGCGGAGCAAACGTTGCGACTGAAGACCGGGATTATCGAATAGGTTAATATCGGTCGATTCACCCGGTGCAGACGGTGCAACCGGAGAACGGGATTAATCGAATAGGTTAAGATCGGTTGATTCACCAGGTGCAGCGTTGCGACCGGAGACTGGGATTATCGAATAGGCTAAGACCGATCTATTCATCCGGTGCAGATAGTGCAACCGGAAACCGGCATTAATCGAATGTTCTAAGAGCGGCGCAAACCTTGCTACCGAAGACCGGGATTATCGATTAGGTTAAGATCGGTCGATTCACGAGGTGCAGACGGTGCGACGGGAGACCGGGATTAATCGAATAGGTTAAGATCGGTCGATTCACCCGGTGAAGACGTTGCGACCGGAGATCGGGATTAATCGAATAGGCCAACATCGATCGATTCCCCTGGTGCAGGCGGTGCAAACGGAGACCAGGATTAATTGAATAGGCTAAGATCGGTCGAGTCCTCCGATGCAGACTTTGCGACCGGAGGCGGGGATTGTCGAATAGGCTAAGATCGGTCGATTCACCCGGTGCAGACGGTGCAACCGCAAACCGGCATTAATCGAATATTCTAAGAGCGGCGCAAACGTTGCTACCGAAGACCGGGATTATCGAATAGGTTAATATCGGTCGATTCACCCGGTGCAGACGGTGCAACCGGAGAACGGGATTAATCGAATAGGTTAAGATCGGTTGATTCACCAGGTGCAGCGTTGCGACCGGAGACTGGGATTATCGAATAGGCTAAGACCGATCTATTCATCCGGTGCAGATAGTGCAACTGAAGAACGGGATTAATCGAATAGGCTAAGATCGGGCCATTCGTCCGATTCAGACGGTGCAGACGGAGACCAGGATTAATCGAATATTCTAATAGCGGTCGACCCGTCCGATGCAGACGATTATCGAGGCCGGGATTATCGAATAGTTTAAGATCGGTCGATTCACGAGGTGCAGACGGTGCGACGGGAGACCGGGATTAATCGAATAGGCTAAGATCGGTCGTTTTGAACGGTGCAGTCGATGCAACCGGAGACCGGCATTAATCGAATGTTCTAGGAGCGGTCGACTCGTCCGATGAAGACGATTATCGAGGCCGGGATTATCGAATAGGTTAAGATCGGTCGATTCACCCGGTGCAGACGTTGCGACGGGAGACCGGGATCAATGGAATAGCTTAAGATCGGTCGTTTTGAACGGTGCAGTCGATGCAACCGGAGACCGGCATTAATCGAATGTTCTAAGAGCGGAGCAAACGTTGCGACTTAAGACCGGGATTAGCGAATAGGTTTTGGTTTGGGTTTGGGTTTGGTTTTGGTTTTGGTTTTGGTTTGGGTTTGGGTTTGGGTTTGGGTTTTGGTTTGGGTTTGGGTTTGGGTTTGGGTTTGGGTTTGGGTTTGGGTTTGGGTTTGGGTTTGGGTTTGGGTTTTGGTTTGGGTTTGGGTTTGGGTTTGGGTTTGGGTTTGGGTTTGGGTTTGGGTTTGGGTTTTGTTTGGTTTTGGTTAGGTTTGGTTTGGTTTGGTTTTGTAGGTTTTGTTTGTTTTGGTTTGGTTAGGTTTGGTTTGGTTTGGTTTTTTTTTGGTTTGGTTTGGTTTGGTTTGGTTTGGTTTGGTTTGGTTTGGCTTAGTTTGGTTTCGTTTTGTAGGGTTGGGTTTGGCTTGGTTTGGGATTATCGAATAGGCTAAGATCGGTGATTCATCCGGTGCAGACGGTGCAACCGGAGAACGGGATTAATCGAATAGGTTAAGATGGGTTGATTCAACCGGTGCAGACGTTGCTACCGGAGGCGGGCATTATCGAATAGGAAAGACCGATCGATTCACCTGGTGCAGACGGTGCAGACGGAGATCAGGATTAATTGAATAGGCTAAGATCGGTCGAGTCCTCCGATGCAGACTTTGCAACCGGAGACGGGGATTATCGAATAGGCTAAGATCTGTCGTTTCGCCCGGTGCAGTCTATGCAACCGGAGAGCGGCATTAATAGAATGTTCTAAGAGCGGCGCAAACGTTGCGACCGAAAACCGGGATTATCGAATAGCTTTGTTTTTGGGTTTGATTTTGAGTATGTGTTTGGGTTTTGTTTTGGGTTTTGGTTTGGGTTTGGTTAGGTTTGGTTAGGTTTGGATTGGTTTGGTTTGGTTTGGTTTGGCTTTGTATTGTTTGGTTTGGTTTGGTTTGGTGTGAGATTATTGAATAGGCTAAGATCGTTGATTCACCCGGTGCAGACGGTGCAACCGGAGAACGGGTTTAATCGAATAGGATTGGGCTTTTTTTTGGTTTGGGTTTGATTTGGTTAGGTTAGGTTTGGTTTGGTTTGGTTTGGTTTGGTTTGGTTTGGTTTGGTTTGGTTTGGTTTTGTATTGTTTTGTTTGGGTTTGGTTTGGTTTGGGATTATCGAATAGGCTAAGATCGGTGATTCACCCGGTGCAGACGGTGCAATCGGAGAACGGGATTAATCGAATAGGTTAAGATCGGTTGATTCACCCGGTGCAGACGTTGCGACCAGAGACCGGGATTATCGAATAGGCTAAGATCGGGCGATTCGTCCGATGCAGACGGTGCAAACGGAGACCAGGATTAATCGAGTGTTGTAGGATCGGTCGTTTCGCCGGATGCAGTCGATGCAACCGGAGCCCGGCATTAATCGAATGTTCTAGGAGCGGTCGATTCGTCCGATGTAGACAATGCAACCGGAGGCCGGCATTATTCGAATGTTCTAATAGCGACCGATTCGTCCGATGCAGACGGTGCAATCGGAGACCGGTATTAATCGAATAGTCTAAGATCGGGCGATTCGTCCGATGTAGATGGTGCATTCCGAGACCAGGATTAATTGAATAGGCTAAGATCGTTCGAGTCTTCTGATGCAGTCTTTGCGACCGGCGACGGGGATTATCGAATAGGCTAAGATCGGCCCTTTTGCCCGGTGCAGTCGATGCAACCGGTGACCGGCATTAATCGAATGTTCTAAGAGCGGCGCAAACGTTCCGGCCGAAGGCCGGGATATTCGAATAGGTTAAGATCGGTCGATTCACCCGGTGCAGACGGTGCAACCGGAGAACGGGATTAATCGAATAGGTTAAGATCGGTTGATTCACCAGGTGCAGCGTTGCGACCGGAGACCGGGATTATCGAATAGGCTAAGACCGATCGATTCATCCGGTGCAGACGGTGCAACCGAAGAACGGGATTAATTGGGTTTAGGTTTTGGTATGGGTTTGGGTTTGTGTTTGTGTTTGGATTTGGATTTGGATTTGGATTTGGGTTTGGGTTTGGGTTTAGCTTTGGGTTTGGGTTTGGGTTTCGGTTTTGGTTTGGGTTTGGGTTTGGGTTTGGGTTTTGGTTTGGGTTTGGGTTTGGGTTTGGGTTTAGGTTTGGGTTTGGGTTTGGGTTTGGGTTTGGGTTTGGGTTTGGGTTTGTTTTGGTTTGGTTTGGTTTGGTTTGGTTTGGTTTGGTTTGGTTTGGTTTGGTTTGGTTTGGTTTGGTATGGTATGGTTTGGTTAGGTTAGTTTTGGCTTGGTTTGGTTTGGTTTGGTTTTGTATTGTTTGGTTTGGTTTGGTTTGGGATTATCGAATAGGCTAAGATTGGTGATTCACCCGGTGCACACGGTGCAACCGGATAATGGGATTAACCGAATAGGTTAAGATGGGTTGATTCACCCGGTGCAGACGTTGCGACCGGAGGCGGGGATTATCGAATAGGATAAGATCGATCGATTCACCTGGTGCAGACGGTGCAAACGGAGATCAGGATTAATTGAACAGGCTAAGATCGGTCGAGTCCCCCGATGCAGACTTTGCAACCGCAGACGGGGATTATCGAATAGGCTAAGATCGGTCGTTTTGCCCGGTGCAGTCGATGCAACCGAAGACCGGCATTAATCGAATGTTCTCGGCGCAAACGTTGCGACCGAAGATCGGGATTATCGAATAGGTTTGGGTTTGGGTTTAGGTTTTGGTTAGGTTTGGTTTGGTTTGGTTTGGTTTGGTTTGGTTTGGTTTGGTTTGGGGTTATCGAATAGGCTAAGATCGGTGATTCACCCGGTGCAGACGGCGCCACCGGAGAACGGGATTATCGAGTAAGCTAAGACCGATCGATTCATCCGGTGCAGACGCTGCAACCGAAGAACGGGATTAATCGAATAGATTAAGATCGGTTGATTCACCAGGTGCAGCGTTGCGAACGGAGACCGGGATTATCGAATAGGCTAAGACCGATCGATTCATCCAGTGCAGACGGAGCGACTGAAGAACGGGATTAATCGAATAGGCTAAGACCGATCGATTCATCCGGTGCAGACGGTGCAAACGGAGACCAGGATTAATCAGTGTTCTAAGATCGGTCGTTTCGCCGGATGCAGTCGATGCAACCGGAGTCCGGCATTAATATAATGTTCTAGGGGCGGTCGATTCGTCCGATGCAGACGATTATCGAGGCCGGGATTATCGAATAGGCTAAGAACAGTCGATTCACCCGGTGCAGACGGTGCAACCGGAAACCAGCATTAATCGAATATTCTAAGAGCGGCGCAAACGTTGCTACCGAAGACCGGGATTATCGAATAGGTTAAAATCGGTCGATTCACCCGGTGCAGACGTTGCGACGGGAGATCGGGATCAATCGAATAGGTTAAGATCGGTCGATTAACGAAGTGCAGACGGTGCGACTGGAGATCGGGATTAATCGAATAGGTTAAGATCGGTCGATCCACGAAATGCAGACGTTGCGACGGGAGACCGGGATCAATCGTATAGGTTAAGATCGGTCGATTCACGAGGTGCAGACGGTGCGACGGGAGACCGGGATTTATCGAATAAGTTAAGATCGGTCGATTCACCCGGTGTAGATGTTGCGACCGGAGATCGGGATTAATCGAATAGGCTCACATCGATCGATTCACCTGGTGCAGACGGTGCAAACGGAGACCAGGATTAATTGAATAGGCTAAGATCAGTCGATTTGCCAGGTGCAGTCGATGCAACCGGAGACCAGCATTAATCGAATATTCTAAGAGCGGCGCAAACGTTGCGACTGAAGACCGGGATTAGCGAATATGTTTGGGTTTTGGTTTGGGTTTGGGTTTGGGTTTGGGTTTTGTTTGGTTTTGGTTAGGTTTGGTTTGGTTTGGTTTTGTAGGGTTTGGTTTGGTTTGGTTTGGTTTGGTTTGGTTTGGTTTGGTTTGGTTTGGTTTGGTTTGGTTTGGTTTGGTTTGGTTTGGTTTGGTTTGGTTTGGTTTGGTTTGGTTTGGTTTGGTTTGGCTTGGTTTGGTTTGGTTTTGTAGGGTTGGGTTTGGTTTGGTTTGGTTTGGTTTGGGATTATCGAATAGGCTAAGATCAGTTACTCACCGGGCAATTCGCCCGGTGCAGACGGTGCAACCGGAAACCGGCATTAATCGAATGTTCTAAGAGCGGCGCAAACGTTGCTACCGAAGACCGGGATTGTCGAATAGGTTAAGATCGGTCGATTCACCCGGTGCAGACGGTGCAAAAGGAGAACGGGATTAATCGAATAGGCTAAGATCTGTCGTTTTGAACGGTGCAGTCGATGCAACCGGAGACCGGCATTAATCGAATGTTCTAAGAGCGGCGCCAACGTTGCTACCGAAGACCGAGGTTATCGAATAGGTTAAGATCCGTCGATTCAACCGGTGCAGACGTTGCGACGGGAGACCGGGATTAATCGAATAGGCTAAGATCGGTCGTTTTGAACGGTGCAATCGACGCAACCGGAGACCGGCATTAATCGAATGTTCTAAGAGCGGAGCAAACGTTGCGACTGAAGACCGGGATTAGCGAATAGGTTTGGGTTTGGGTTTGGTTTTGGTTTGGGTTTTGGTTTGGGTTTGGGTTTGGGTTTGGGTTTGGGTTTGGGTTTGGGTTTGGGTTTGGGTTTGGGTTTGGGTTTGGGTTTGGGTTTGGGTTTGGGTTTGGGTTTGGGTTTGGGTTTGAGTTTGGGTTTGGGTTTGGGTTTGGGTTTGTCGATTCACATGGTGCAGACGTTGCGACGGGAGACCGGGATCAATCGAATAGGTTAAGATCGGTCGATTCACGAGGTGCAGACGGTGCGACGGGAGATCGGGATTAATCGAATAGGCTAAGATCGGTCGTTTTGAACGGTGCAGTCGATGCAATCGGAGACCGGCATTAATCGATTGTTCTAAGAGCGGAGCAAACTTTGCGACTGAAGTCCGGGATTAGCGAATAGGTTTGGGTTTGGGTTTTGTTTGGTTTTGGTTAGTTTTGGTTTGGATAGGTTTTGTAGGGTTTGGTTCGGTTTGGTATGGTTTGGTTTGGTTTGGTTTGATTAGGTTTGGTTAGGTTTGGTTAGGTTTGGTTTGTTTTGGTTTGGTTTGGTTTGGTTTGTTTTGGTTTGGTTTGGTTTAGGCTAAGATCGGTCGTTTTGAACGGTGCAGTCGATGCAACCGGAGACCGGCATTAATCGAATGTTCTAAGAGCGGCGCAAACGTTGCTACCGAAGACCGAGGTTATCGAATAGGTTAAGATCCATCGATTCAACCGGTGCAGACGTTGCGACGGGAGACCGGCATTAATCGAATGTTCTAAGAGCGGAGCAAACGTTGCGACTGAAGACCGGGATTAGCGAATAGGTTTGGGTTTGGGTTTGGGTTTGGTTTTGGTTTGGGTTTTGGTTTGGGTTTGGGTTTGGGTTTGGGTTTGATTTTGGGTTTGGTTTGGGTTTGTGTTTGGGTTTGGGTTTGGGTGTGGGTTTGGGTTTGGGTTTGGGTTTGGGTTTGGGTTTGGGTTTGGGTTTGGGTTTGGGTTTGGTTTGGTTTGGTTTGGTTTGGTTTGGTTTGGTTTGGTTTGGTTTGGTTTGGTTTGGTTTGGTTTGGTTTGGTTTGGTATGGTTTGGTTTGGTTTGGTTAGTTTTGGTTTGGTTTGGTTTGGTTTTGTATTGTTTGGTTTGGTTTGGTTTGGTTTGGGATTATCGAATAGGCTAAGATAGGTGATTCACCCGGTGCAGACGTTGCGACCGGAGACCGGGATTATCGAATAGGCTAAGACCGTTCGATTCATCCGGTGCAGACGGTGTAACCGAAGAACGGGATTAATCGAATAGGCTAAGATCGGGCGATTCGTCCAATGCAGATGGTACAAACGGAGGCCAGTATTAATCGAATGTTCTAAGATCGGTCGTTTCACCGGATGCAGTCGATGCAACCGGAGACCGGCATTAATCGAATGTTCTAGGAGCGGTCGACTCGTCCGATGCAGACCGGTGCAACCGCAGACCGGAATTATTCGAATGTTCTATGATGGGGCGATTCGTCCGATGCAGACGGTACAGACGGAGGCCAGGATTAATCGAATGTTCTAAGATCGGTCGTTTCACCGGATGCAGTCGATGCAACCGGAGACCGACATTATTTGAATGTTCTAAGAGCGACCGATTCGTCCGATGTAGATGGTGCAATCCGAGACCAGGACTAATCGAATAGCCTAAGATCGGCCGTTTTGCCCGATGCAATCGATGCAACCGGTGAGCGGCATTAATCGAATGTTCTAAGAGCGGAGCAAACGTTGCGACTGAAGACCGGGATTAGCGAATAGGTTTGGGTTTGGGTTTGGGTTTAGGTTTGGGTTTGGGTTTTGGTTTTGGTTTAGGTTTGTGTTTTGGTTTGGGTTTGGGTTTTGTTTGGTTTTGGTTAGGTTTGGTTTGGTTTTGTAGGGTTTGGTTTGTTTTGTTTTGTTTTGGTTTGGTTTGGTTTTGTTTGGTATGGTTTGGTTTGGTTTGGTATGGTTTGGTTTGGTTTGGTTGGGCTTGGTTTGGATTGGTTTTGTAGGGTTGGGTTTGGTTTGGTTTGGGATTATCGAATAGGCTAAGATCGGTGATTCACCTTGCAATTCACCCGGTGCCGACGGTGCAACTGGAAACCGGCATTAATCGAATGTTCTAAGAGCGGCGCAAACGTTGCGACTGAAGACCGAGATTAGCGAATAGGTTTGGGTTTGGGTTTAGGTTTGGGTTTGGGTTTTGGTTTAGGTTTGGGTTTTGGTTTGGGTTTGGGTTTTGTTTGGTTTTGTTTAGGTTTGGTTTGGTTTGGTTTTGTGGGGTTTGGTTTGGTTTGGTTTGGTTTGGTTTTGTTTGGCATGGTTTGGTTTGGTTTTGTAGGGTTGGGTTTGGTTTGATTTGGGATTATCGAATAGGCTAAGATCGGTGATGCACCCGGTGCAGACGGTGCAACCGGAGAACGGGATTAATCGAATAGGTTAAGATGGGTTGATTCACCCAATGCAGACGTTGCGACCGGAGGCGGGGATTATCGAATAGGATAAGACCGATCGATTCACCTGGTGCAGACGGTGCAAACGGAGATCAGTATTAATTGAATAGGCTAAGACCGATCGATTCATCCGGTGCAGACTTTGCAACCGGTGACGGGGATTATCGAATAGGCTAAGATCGGTCGTATTGCCCGGTGCAGTCGATGCAACCGGAGACCGGCATTAATCGAGTGTTCTAAGAGCGTCGCAAACGTTGCGACTGAAGACCGGGATTAGTTAATATGTTTGGGTTTGGGTTTGGGTTTGGTTTGGTTTGGTTTGGTTTGGTTTGGTTTGGTTTGGTTTTGTTTGGTTTGGTTTGGTTTGGTTTGGTTTGGTTTGGTTTTGGTTTGGTTTGGTTTGGTTTGGTATGGTTTGGTTTGTTTAGGTTAGTTTTGGTTTGGGTTGGTTTGGTTTGGTTTTGTATTGTTTGGTTTGGTTTGGTTTGGGATTATCGAATAGGCTAAGATTGGTGATTCACCCGGTGCACACGATGCAACCGGATAACCGGATTAATCGAATAGGTTAAGATGGGTTGATTCACCCGGTGCAGACGTTGCGACCGGAGGCGGGGATTATCGAATAGGAAAGACCGATCTATTCACCTGGTGCAGACGGTGCAAACGGAGATCAGGATTAATTGAATAGGCTAAGATCGGTCGAGTCCTCCGATGCAGACTTTGCAACCGCAGACGGGGATTATCGAATAGGTTAAGATCGGTCGATTCACCCGGTGCAGACGGTGCAACCGCAAACCGGCATTAATCGAATGTTCTAAGAGCGGCGCAAACGTTGCTACCGAAGACCGGGATTATCGAATAGGTTAATATCGGTCGATTCACCCGGTGCAGACGGTGCAACCGGAGAACGGGATTAATCGAATAGGCTAAGATCGGGCGATTCGTCCGATGCAGACGGTGCAAACGGAGACCAGGATTAATCGAATGTTCTAGGAGCGGTCGACTCGTCCGATGCAGACGATTATCGAGGCCGGGATTATCGAATAGGTTAAGATCGGTCGATTCACCCGGTGCAGACGGTGCGACGGGAGACCGGGATTAATCGAATAGGCTAAGATCGGTCGTTTTGAACGGTGCAGTCGATGCAACCGGAGACCGGCATTAATCGAATGTTCTAAGAGCGGCGCAAACGTTGCTACCGAAGACCGAGATTATAGAATAGGTTAAGATCCGTCGATTCACCCGGTGCAGACGTTGCGACGGGAAACCGAGATCAATCGTATAGGTTAAGATCGGTCGATTCACGAGGTGCAGACGGTGCGACGGGAGATCAGGATTAATCGAATAGGCTAAGATCGGTCGTTTTGAACGGTGCAGTCGATGCAACCGGAGACCGGCATTAATCGAATGTTCTAAGAGCGGCGCAAACGTTGCTACCGTAGACCGAGGTTATCGAATAGGTTAAGATCGGTCGATTCACGAGGTGCAGACGGTGCGACGGGAGACCGGCATTAATCGAATGTTCTAAGAGCGGAGCAAACGTTGCGACTGAAGACCGGGATTAGCGAATAGGTTAAGATCGGTCGATTGACGAGGTGCAGACGGTGCGACGGGAGATCAGGATTAATCGAATAGGCTAAGTTCGGTCGTATTGCCCGGTGCAGTCGATGCAACCGGAGACCGGCATTAATCGAGTGTTCTAAGAGCGGCGCAAACGTTGCGACTGAAGACCGGGATTAGCGAATATGTTTGGGTTATGGTTTGGGTTTGGGTTTGGGTTTGGTTTTGGGTTTTGGTTTTGGTTTGGGTTTAGGTTTGGGTTTGGGTTTGGGTTTGGGTTTTGTTTGGTTTTGGTTAGGTTTGGTTTGGTTTGGTTTGGTTTGGTTTGGTTTTGTAGGTTTTGTTTTTTTTTGGTTTGGTTAGATTTGGTTTGGTTTGGTTTGTTTAGGTTTGGTTTGGTTTGGTTTGGTTTGGTTTGGTTTGGTTTGGCTTGGTTTGGTTTGGTTTTGTAGGGTTGGGTTTGGTTTGGTTTGGGATTATCGAATAGGCTAAGATCGGTGATTCATCCGGTGTAGACGGTGCAAATGGAGAACGGGATTAATCGAATAGGTTAAGATGGGTTGATTCAACGGGTGCAGACGTTGCGACCGGAGGCGGGGATTATCGAATAGGAAAGACCGATCTATTCACCTGGTGCAGACGGTGCAAACGGAGATCAGGATTAATTGAATAGGCTAAGATCGGTCGAGTCCTCCGTTGCAGACTTTGCAACCGGAGACGGGGATTATCGAATAGGCTAAGATCGGTCGTTTCGCCTGGTGCAGTCTATGCAACCGGAGACCGGCATTAATAGAATGTTCTAAGAGCGGCGCAAACGTTGCGACCGAAGACCGGGATTATCGAATAGGTTTGATTTTGGGTTTGATTTTGAGTATGTGTTTGGGTTTTGGCTTGGGTTTGGGTTTGGGTTTGGGTTTGGGTTTGGGTTTGGGTTTGGTTTGGTTTGGTTTGGTTTGATTTGGTTTGGTTTGCCTTGGTTTGGTTTGGTTTGGTTTGGCTTTTTATTGTTTGGTTTGGTTTGGTTTGGTGTGAGATTATTGAATAGGCTAAGATCGTTGATTCACCCGGTGCAGATGGTGCAACCGGAGAACGGGATTATCGAATAGGCTAAGATCGGGCGATTCGTCCGATGCAGATGGTGCAAACTGAGACCAGGATTAATCGAGTGTTGTAGGATCGGTCGTTTCGCCGGATGCAGTCGATGTAACCGGAGTCCGGCATTAATCGAATGTTCTAAGAGCGGCGCAAAGGTTCCGGCCGAAGGCCGGGATATTCGAATAGGTTAAGATCGGTCGATTCACCCGGTGCAGACGGTGCAACCGGAGGCCGGCATATTTCGAATGTTCTAATAGCGACCGATTCGTCCGATGCAGACGGTGCAATCGGAGACCGGTATTAATCGAATAGTCTAAGATCGGGCGATTCGTCCGATGTAGATGGTGCATTCCGAGACCAGGATTCATTGAATAGGCTAAGATCGTTCGAGTCTTCTGATGCAGTCTTTGCGACCGGCGACGGGGATTATCGAATAGGCTAAGACCGATCTATTCATCCGGTGCAGATAGTGCAACTGAAGAACGGGATTAATCGAATAGGCTAAGATCGGGCCATTCGTCCGATTCAGACGGTGCAGACGGAGACCAGGATTAATCGAATATTCTAGGAGCGGTCGACTCGTCCGATGCAGACGATTATCGAGGCCGGGATTATCGAATAGGTTAAGATCGGTCGATTCACGAGGTGCAGACGGTGCGACGGGAGACAGGGATTAATCGAATAGGCTAAGATCGGTTGTTTTGAACGGTGCAGTCGATGCAACCGGAGACCGGCATTAATCGAATGTTCTAAGAGCGGCGCAAACGTTGCTACCGTAGACCGAGGCTATCGAATAGGTTAAGATCCGTCGATTCAACCGGTGCAGACGTTGCGACGGGAAACCGAGATCAATCGTATAGGTTAAGATCGGTCGATTCACGAGGTGCAGACGGTGCGACGGGAGACCGGCATTAATCGAATGTTCTAAGAGCGGAGCAAACGTTGCGACTGAAGACCGGGATTAGCGAATAGGTTAAGATCGGTCGATTCACGAGGTGCAGACGGTGCGACGGGAGATCAGGATTAATCGAATAGGCTAAGATCGGTCGTTTTGAACGGTGCAGTCGATGCAACCGGAGACCGGCATTAATCGAATGTTCTAAGAGCGGAGCAAACGTTGCGACTGAAGACCGGGATTAGCGAATAGGATTGGGTTTTGATTTGGGTTTGGGTTTTGTTTGGTTTTGTTTAGGTTTGGTTTGGTTTGGTTTTGTGGGGTTTGGTTTGGTTTGGTTTGGTTTGGTTTTGTTTGGCATGGTTTGGTTTGGTTTTGTAGGGTTGGGTTTGGTTTGGTTTGGGATTATCGAATAGGCTAAGATCGGTGATGCACCCGGTGCAGACGGTGCAACCGGAGAACGGGATTAATCGAATAGGTTAAGATGGGTTGATTCACCCGGTGCAGACGTTGCGACCGGAGGCGGGTATTATCGAATAGGATAAGACCGATCGATTCACCTGGTGCAGACAGTGCAAACGGAGATCAGTATTAATTGAATAGGTTAAGATCGGTCGAGTCCTCCGATGCAGACTTTGCAACCGGAGACGGGGATTATCGAATAGGCTAAGATCGGTCGTATTGCCCGGTGCAGTCGATGCAACCGGAGACCGGCATTAATCGAGTGTTCTAAGAGCGGCGCAGACGTTGCGACTGAAGACCGGGATTAGCGAATATGTTTGGGTTATGGTTTGGGTTTGGGTTTGGTTTTGGGTTTTGGTTTTGGTTTGGGTTTGGGTTTGGGTTTGGGTTTGGGTTTGGGTTTTGTTTGGTTTTGGTTAGGTTTGATTTGGTTTGGTTTTGTAGGTTTTGTTTTTTTTTGGTTTGGTTAGATTTGGTTTGGTTTGGCTTGTTTTGGTTTGGTTTGGTTTGGTTTGGTTTGGTTTGGTTTGGTTTGGTTTGGCTTGGTTTGGTTTGGTTTTGTAGGGTTGGGTTTGGTTTGGTTTGGGATTATCGAATAGGCTAAGATCGGTGATTCATCCGGTGTAGACGGTGCAAATGGAGAACGGGATTAATCGAATAGGTTAAGGTGGGTTGATTCAACGGGTGCAGACGTTGCAACCGGAGGCGGGGATTATCGAATAGGAAAGACCGATCGATTCACCTGGTGCAGACGGTGCAAACGGAGATCAGGATTAATTGAATAGGCTAAGATCGGTCGAGTCCTCCGATGCAGACTTTGCAACCGGAGACGGGGATTATCGAATAGGCTAAGATCGGTCGTTTTGCCCGGTGCAGTCGATGCAACCGGAGACCGGCATTAATAGAATGTTCTAAGAGCGGCGCAAACGTTGCGACCGAAGACCGGGATTATCGAATAGGTTTGGGTTTGGTTTTGGGTTTGTGTTTGGGTTTGGGTTTGGGTTTGGGTTTGAGTTAGGGTTTGGTTTGGGTTTGGTTAGGTTTGGTTTGGTTTGGTTTGGTTTGGTTTGGTTTGGTTTGGTTTGGTTTGGTTTGGCTTTGTATTGTTTGGTTTGGTTTGGTTTGGTGTGAGATTATTGAATAGGCTAAGATCGGTGATTCACCCGGTGCAGACGGTGCAACCGGAGAACGGGATTATCGAATAAGCTAAGACCGATCGATTCATCCGGTGCAGACGGTGCAAACGGAGACCAGGATTAATCAGTGTTCTAAGATCGGTCGTTTCGCCGGATGCAGTCGATGCAACCGGAGTCCGGCATTAATCGAATGTTCTAAGAGCGGCGCAAAGGTTCCGGCCGAAGGCCGGGATATTCGAATAGGTTAAGATCGGTCGATTCACCCGGTGCAGACGGTGCAACCGGAGGCCGGCATTTTTCGAATGTTCTAATAGCGACCGATTCGTCCGATGCAGACGGTGCAATCGGAGACCGGTATTAATCGAATAGTCTAAGATCGGGCGATTCGTCCGATGTAGATGGTGCATTCCGAGACCAGGATTCATTGAATAGGCTAAGATCGTTCGAGTCTTCTGATGCAGTCTTTGCGACCGGCGACGGGGATTATCGAATAGGCTAAGACCGATCTATTCATCCGGTGCAGATAGTGCAACTGAAGAACGGGATTAATCGAATAGGCTAAGATCGGGCCATTCGTCCGATTCAGACGGTGCAGACGGAGACCAGGATTAATCGAATATTCTAGGAGCGGTCGACTCGTCCGATGCAGACGATTATCGAGGCCGGGATTATCGAATAGGTTAAGATCGGTCGATTCACGAGGTGCAGACGGTGCGACGGGAGACCGGGATTAATCGAATAGGCTAAGATCGGTCGTTTTGAACGGTGCAGTCGATGCAACCGGAGACCGGCATTAATCGAATGTTCTAAGAGCGGCGCAAACGTTGCTACCGTAGACCGAGGCTATCGAATAGGTTAAGATCCGTCGATTCAACCGGTGCAGACGTTGCGACGGGAAACCGAGATCAATCGTATAGGTTAAGATCGGTCGATTCACGAGGTGCAGACGGTGCGACGGGAGACCGGCATTAATCGAATGTTCTAAGAGCGGAGCAAACGTTGCGACTGAAGACCGGGATTAGCGAATAGGTTAAGATCGGTCGATTCACGAGGTGCAGACGGTGCGACGGAAGATCAGGATTAATCGAATAGGCTAAGATCGGTCGTTTTGAACGGTGCAGTCGATGCAACCGGAGACCGGCATTAATCGAATGTTCTAAGAGCGGCACAAACGTTGCGACTGAAGACCGGGATTAGCGAATATGTTTGGGTTTGGGTTTGGGTTTCGTTTGGTTTTGGTTAGGTTTGGTTTGGTTTGGTTTGGTTTGGTTTGGTTTGGTTTGGTTTGGTTTTGTTTGGCATGGTTTGGTTTGGTTTTGTAGGGTTGGGTTTGGTTTGGTTTGGGATTATCGAATAGGCTAAGATCGGTGATGCACCCGGTGCAGACGGTGCAACCGGAGAACGGGATTAATCGAATAGGTTAAGATGGGTTGATTCACCCGGTGCAGACGTTGCGACCGGAGGCGGGGATTATCGAATAGGATAAGACCGATCGATTCACCTGGTGCAGACAGTGCAAACGGAGATCAGTATTAATTGAATAGGCTAAGATCGGACGAGTCCTCCGATGCAGACTTTGCAACCGGAGACGGGGATTATCGAATAGGCTAAGATCGGTCGTATTGCCCGGTGCAGTCGATGCAACCGGAGACCGGCATTAATCGAATGTTCTAAGAGCGGCGCAAACGTTGCGACTGAAGACCGTTATTAGCGAATATGTTTGGGTTTTGGTTTGGGTTTGGGTTTGGTTTTGGGTTTTGGTTTTGGTTTGGGTTTGGGTTTGGGTTTGGGTTTGGGTTTTGTTTGGTTTTGGTTAGGTTTGGTTTGGTTTGGTTTTGTAGGTTTTGTTTTTTTTTGGTTTGGTTAGATTTGGTTTGGTTTGGCTTGTTTTGGTTTGGTTTGGTTTGGTTTGGTTTGGTTTGGTTTGGTTTGGCTTGGTTTGGTTTGGTTTTGTAGGGTTGGGTTTGGTTTGGTTTGGGATTATCGAATAGGCTAAGATCGGTGATTCATCCGGTGTAGACGGTGCAAATGGAGAACGGGATTAATCGAATAGGTTAAGATGGGTTGATTCAACCGGTGCAGACGTTGCGACCGGAGGCGGGGATTATCGAATAGGAAAGACCGATCGATTCACCTGGTGCAGACGGTGCAAACGGAGATCAGGATTAATTGAATAGGCTAAGATCGGTCGAGTCCTCCGATGCAGACTTTGCAACCGGAGAAGGGGATTATCGAATAGGCTAAGATCGGTCGTTTCGCCCGGTGCAGTCTATGCAACCGGAGACCGGCATTAATAGAATGTTCTAAGAGCGGCGCAAACGTTGCGACCGAAGACCGGGATTATCGAATAGGTTTGTTTTTGGGTTTGATTTTGAGTATGTGTTTGGGTTTTGGTTTGGGTTTGGGTTTGGGTTTGGGTTTGGGTTTGGGTTTGGGTTTGGGTTTGGGTTTGGTTAGGTTTGGTTAGGTTTGGTTTGGTTTGGTTTGGTTTGGTTTGGTTTGGCTTTGTATTGTTTGGTTTGGTTTGGTTTGGTGTGAGATTATTGATTAGGCTAAGATCGTTGATTCACCCGGTGCAGACGGTGCAACCGGAGAACGGGTTTAATCGAGTAGGTTTGTGTTTGGTTTTTGTTTGGGTTTGATTTGGTTAGGTTACGTTTGGTTAGGTTTGGTTTGGTTTGGTTTAGTTTGGTTTGGTTTGGTTTTGTATTGTTTGGTTTGGTTTGGTTAGGGATTATCGAATAGGCTAAGATCGGTGATTCACCCGGTGCAGACGGTGCAATCGGAGAACCGGTTTAATTGAGTAGGTTTGGGTTTGGTTTTTGTTTGGGTTTGATTTGGTTAGGTTACGTTTGGTTACGTTTGGTTTGGTTTGGTTTAGTTTGGTTTGGTTTGGTTTCGTATTGTTTGGTTTGGTTTGGTTTGGGATTATCGAATAGTCTAAGATCGTTGATTCACCCGGTGCAGACGGTGCAACCGGAGAACGGGTTTAATCGAGTAGGTTTGGGTTTGGTTTTTGTTTGGGTTTGATTTGGTTAGGTTACGTTTGGTTACGTTTGGTTTGGTTTGGTTTAGTTTGGTTTGGTTTGGTTTCGTATTGTTTGGTTTGGTTTGGTTTGGGATTATCGAATAGGCTAAGAACGGTGATTCACCCGGTGCAGACGGTGCAATCGGAGAACGGGATTAATCGAATAGGTTAAGATCGGTTGATTCACCCGGTGCAGACATTGCGACCAGAGACCGGGATTATCGAATAGGCTAAGATCGGGCGATTCGTCCGATGCAGATGGTGCAAACTGAGACCAGGATTAATCGAGTGTTGTAGGATCGGTCGTTTCGCCGGATGCAGTCGATGCAACCGGAGTCCGGCATTAATCGAATGTTCTAGTAGCGGTCGATTCGTCCGATGTAGACGATGCAACCGGAGACCGGCATTATTCGAATGTTCTAATAGCGACCGATTCGTCCGATGCAGACGGTGCAATCGGAGACCGGTATTAATCGAATAGGCTAAGATCGGGCGATTCGTCCGATGTAGATGGTGCATTCCGAGACCAGGATTAATTGAATAGGCTAAGATCGGTCGAGTCTTCTGATGCAGTCTTTGCGACCGGAGACGGGGTTTATCGAATAGGCTAAGATCGGCCCTTTTGTCCGGTGCAGTCGATGCAACCGGTGACCGGCATTAATCGAATATTCTAAGAGCGGCGCAAACGTTCCGTCCGAAGGCCGTTATATTCGAATAGGTTAAGATCGGTCGATTCACCCGGTGCAGACGGTGCAACCGGAGAACGGGATTAATCGAATAGGTTAAGATCGGTTGATTCACCAGGTGCAGCGTTGCGACCGGAGACCGGGATTATCGAATAGGCTAAGACCGATCGATTCATCCGGTGCAGACGGAGCAACCGAAGAACGGGAATAATTGGGTTTAGGTTTTGGTATGGGTTTGGGTTTGGGTTTTGGTTTTGGTTTGGGTTTGGGTTTGGGTTTGGGTTTGGGTTTGGGTTTGGGTTTGGGTTTGGGTTTGGGTTTGGGTTTGGGTTTGGGTTTGGGTTTGGGTTTGGGTTTGGGTTTGGGTTTGGGTTTGGGTTTGGGTTTGGGTTTGGGTTTGGGTTTGGGTTTGGGTTTGGGTTTGGGTTTGGGTTTGGGTTTGGGTTTGGGTTTTGGTTTGGGTTTGGGTTTGGGTTTGGGTTTGGGTTTGGGTTTGGGTTTGGGTTTTGGTTTTGGTTTGGGTTTGGGTTTGGGTTTGGGTTTGGGTTTGGGTTTGGGTTTGGGTTTGGGTTTGGGTTTGGGTTTGGGTTTGGGTTTGGGTTTGGGTTTGGGTTTGGGTTTGGGTTTGGGTTTGGGTTTGGGTTTGGGTTTGGGTTTGGGTTTGGGTTTGGGTTTGGGTTTGGGTTTGGGTTTGGGTTTGGGTTTGGGTTTGGGTTTGGGTTTGGGTTTGGGTTTGGGTTTGGGTTTGGGTTTGGGTTTGGGTTTGGGTTTGGGTTTGGGTTTGCTTGGCTTGGCTTGGCTTGGCTTGGCTTGGCTTGGCTTGGCTTGGTTTAGTTTGGTTTGGTTTGGTTTGGTTTGGTTTGGTTTGGTTTGGTTTGGTTTGGTTTGGTTTGGTTTGGTTTGGTTTGGTTTGGTTTGGTTTGGTTTGGTTTGGTTTGGTTTGGTTTGGTTTGGTTTGGTTTGGCTTGGTTTGGTTTGGTTTTGTAGGGTTGGGTTTGGTTTGGTTTGGGATTATCGAATAGGCTAAGATCGGTGATTCACCCGGTGCAGACGGTGCAACCGGAGAACGGGATTAATCGAATAGGTTAAGATGGGTTGATTCAACCGGTGCAGACGTTGCGACCGGAGGCGGGGATTATCGAATAGGAAAGACCGATCGATTCACCTGGTGCAGACGGTGCAAACGGAGATCAGGATTAATTGAATAGGCTAAGGATCGGTCGAGTCCTCCGATGCAGACTTTGCAACCGGAGACAGGGATTATCGAATAGGCTAAGATCGGTCGTTTCGCCCGGTGCCTTCTATGCAACCGGAGACCGGCATTAATAGAATGTTCTAAGAGCGGCGCAAACGTTGCGACCGAAGACCGGGATTATCGAATAGGTTTGTTTTTGGGTTTGATTTTGAGTATGTGTTTGGGTTTTGGTTTGGGTTTGGGTTTGGGTTTGGATAGGTTTGGTTTGGTTTGGTTTGGTTTGGTTTGGTTTGGTTTGGTTTGGTGTGGGATTATTGAATAGGCCAAGATCGTTGATTCACCCGGTGCAGACGGTGCAACCGGAGAACGGGTTTAATCGAATAGGTTAAAATCGGTCGATTCACCAGGTGCAGCGTTGCGACCGGAGACTGGGATTATCGAATAGGCTAAGACCGATCTATTCATCCGGTGCAGATAGTGCAACTGAAGAACGGGATTAATCGAATAGGCTAAGATCGGGCCATTCGTCCGATTCAGACGGTGCAGACGGAGACCAGGATTAATCGAATATTCTAGGAGCGGTCGACTCGTCCGATGCAGACGATTATCGAGGCCGGGATTATCGAATAGGTTAAGATCGGTCGATTCACGAGGTGCAGACGGTGCGACGGGAGACCGGATTAATCGAATAGGCTAAGATCGGTCGTTTTGAACGGTGCAGTCGATGCAACCGGAGACCGGCATTAATCGAATGTTCTAAGAGCGGCGCAAACGTTTCTACATTTTACATGCAGTATTAATTGAATAGGCTAAGATCGGTCGAGTCCTCCGATGCAGACTTTGCAACCGGAGACGGGGATTATCGAATAGGCTAAGATCGGTCGTATTGCCCAGTGCAGTCGATGCAACCGCAAGGTCGATGCAAACAAAGGTTTGGGTTTGGGTTTGATTTAGGGTTTGGGTTTGGGTTTGGGTTTGGGTTTGGGTTTGGGTTTGGGTTTGGGTTTGGGTTTGGGTTTGGGTTTGGGTTTGGGTTTGGGTTTGGGATTGGGTTTGGATTTGGTTTGGTTTGGTTTGGTTTGTTTTGGTTTGGCTTGGCTTGGCTTGGCTTGGCTTGGCTTGGCTTGGTTTGGTTTGGTTTGGTTTGGTTTGGTTTGGTTTGGTTTGGTTTGGTTGGTTTGGTTTGGTTTGGTTTGGTTTGGTTTGGTTTGGTTTGGTTTGGTTTGGTTTGGCTTGGTTTGGTTTGGTTTTGTAGGTTTGGGTTTGGTTTGGTTTGGAATTATCGAATAGGCTAAGATCGGTGATTCATCCGGTGCAGACGGTGCAACCGGAGAACGGGATTAATCGAATAGGTTAAGATGGGTTGATTCAACCGGTGCTGACGTTGCGACCGGAGGCGGGGATTATCGAATAGGAAAGACCGATCGATTCACCTGGTGCAGACGGTGCAAACGGAGATCAGGATTAAGTGAATAGGCTAAGGATCGGTCGAGTCCTCCGATGCAGACTTTGCAACCGGAGACAGGGATTATCGAATAGGCTAAGATCGGTCGTTTCGCCCGGTGCAGTCTATGCAACCGGAGACCGGCATTAATAGAATGTTCTAAGAGCGGCGCAAACGTTGCGACCGAAGACCGGGATTATCGAATAGGTTTGTTTTTGGGTTTGATTTTGAGTATGTGTTTGGGTTTTGGTTTGGGTTTGGGTTTGGGTTTGGTTAGGTTTGGTTTGGTTTGGTTTGGTTTGGTTTGGTTTGGTTTGGTTTGGTGTGGGATTATTGAATAGGCCAAGATCGTTGATTCACCCGGTGCAGACGGTGCAACCGGAGAACGGGTTTAATCGAATAGGTTAAAATCGGTCGATTCACCAGGTGCAGCGTTGCGACCGGAGACTGGGATTATCGAATAGGCTAAGACCGATCTATTCATCCGGTGCAGATAGTGCAACTGAAGAACGGGATTAATCGAATAGGCTAAGATCGGGCCATTCGTCCGATTCAGACGGTGCAGACGGAGACCAGGATTAATCGAATATTCTAGGAGCGGTCGACTCGTCCGATGCAGACGATTATCGAGGCCGGGATTATCGAATAGGTTAAGATCGGTCGATTCACCCGGTGCAGACGGTGCGACGGGAGACCGGGATTAATCGAATAGGCTAAGATCGGTCGTTTTGAACGGTGCAGTCGATGCAACCGGAGACCGGCATTAATCGAATGTTCTAAGAGCGGCGCAAACGTTGCTACCGTAGACCGAGGTTATCGAATAGGTTAAGATCCGTCGATTCAACCGGTGCAGACGTTGCGACGGGAAACCGAGATCAATCGTATAGGTTAAGATCGGTCGATTCACGAGGTGCAGACGGTGCGACGGGAGACCGGCATTAATTGAATGTTCTAAGAGCGGAGCAAACGTTGCGACTGAAGACCGGGATTAGCGAATAGGTTAAGATCGGTCGATTCACGAGGTGCAGACGGTGCGACGGGAGATCAGGATTAATCGAATAGGCTAAGATCGGTCGTTTTGAACGGTGCAGTCGATGCAACCGGAGAACGGCATTAATCGAATGTTCTAAGAGCGGAGCAAACGTTGCGACTGAAGACCGGGATTAGCGAATAGGTTTGGGTTTTGTTTGGTTTTGTTTAGGTTTGGTTTGATTTGGTTTTGTGGGGTTTGGTTTGGTTTGGTTTGGTTTGGTTTTGTTTGGCATGGTTTGGTTTGGTTTTGTAGGGTTGGGTTTGGTTTGGTTTGGGATTATCGAATAGGCTAAGATCGGTGATGCACCCGGTGCAGACGGTGCAACCGGAGAACGGGATTAATCGAATAGGTTAAGATGGGTTGATTCACCCGGTGCAGACGTTGCGACCGGAGGCGGGTATTATCGAATAGGATAAGACCGATCGATTCACCTGGTGCAGACAGTGCAAACGGAGATCAGTATTAATTGAATAGGTTAAGATCGGTCGAGTCCTCCGATGCAGACTTTGCAACCGGAGACGGGGATTATCGAATAGGCTAAGATCGGTCGTATTGCCCGGTGCAGTCGATGCAACCGGAGACCGGCATTAATCGAATGTTCTAAGAGCGGCGCAAACGTTGCGACTGAAGACCGGGATTAGCGAATATGTTTGGGTTTTGGTTTGGGTTTGGGTTTGGTTTTGGGTTTTGGTTTTGGTTTGGGTTTGGGTTTGGGTTTGGGTTTGGGTTTGGGTTTTGTTTGGTTTTGGTTAGGTTTGGTTTGGTTTGGTTTTGTAGGTTTTGTTTTTTTTTGGTTTGGTTAGATTTGGTTTGGTTTGGCTTGGTTTGGTTTGGTTTGGTTTGGTTTGGTTTGGTTTGGTTTGGTTTGGTTTGGTTTGGCTTGGTTTGGTTTGGTTTTGTAGGGTTGGGTTTGGTTTGGTTTGGGATTATCGAATAGGCTAAGATCGGTGATTCACCCGGTGTAGACGGTGCAAATGGAGAACGGGATTAATCGAATAGGTTAAGGTGGGTTGATTCAACGGGTGCAGACGTTGCGACCGGAGGCAGGGATTATCGAATAGGAAAGACCGATCGATTCACCTGGTGCAGACGGTGCAAACGGAGATCAGGATTAATTGAATAGGCTAAGATCGGTCGAGTCCTCCGATGCAGACTTTGCAACCGGAGACGGGGATTATCGAATAGGCTAAGATCGGTCGTTTCGCCCGGTGCAGTCTATGCAACCGGAGACCGGCATTAATAGAATGTTCTAAGAGCGGCGCAAACGTTGCGACCGAAGACCGGGATTATCGAATAGGTTTGTTTTTGGGTTTGATTTTGAGTATGTGTTTGGGTTTTGGTTTGGGTTTGGGTTTGGGTTTGGGTTTTGGTTTGGGTTTGGGTTTGGTTAGGTTTGGTTTGGTTTGGTTTGGTTTGCTTTGGTTTGGTTTGGTTTGGTTTGGCTTTGTATTGTTTGGTTTGGTTTGGTTTGGTGTGGGATTATTGAATAGGCTAAGATCGTTGATTCACCCGGTGCAGACGGTGCAACCGGAGAACGGGTTTAATCGAGTAGGTTTGGGTTTGGTTTTTGTTTGGGTTTGATTTGGTTAGGTTACGTTTGGTTAGGTTTGGTTTGGTTTGGTTTAGTTTGGTTTGGTTTGGTTTTGTATTGTTTGGTTTGGTTTGGTTTGGGATTATCGAATAGGCTAAGATCGGTGATTCACCCGGTGCAGACGGTGCAATCGGAGAACGGGATTAATCGAATAGGTTAAGATCGGTTGATTCACCCGGTGCAGACGTTGCGACCAGAGACCGGGATTATCGAATAGGCTAAGATCGGGCGATTCGTCCGATGCAGATGGTGCAAACTGAGACCAGGATTAATCGAGTGTTGTAGGATCGGTCGTTTCGCCGGATGCAGTCGATGCAACCGGAGTCCGGCATTAATCGAATGTTCTAGTAGCGGTCGATTCGTCCGATGTAGACGGTGCAACCGGAGGCCGGCATTTTTCGAATGTTCTAATAGCGACCGATTCGTCCGATGCAGACGGTGCAATCGGAGACCGGTATTAATCGAATAGTCTAAGATCGGGCGATTCGTCCGATGTAGATGGTGCATTCCGAGACCAGGATTAATTGAATAGGCTAAGATCGTTCGAGTCTTCTGATGCAGTCTTTGCGACCGGCGACGGGGATTATCGAATAGGCTAAGATCGGCCCTTCTGCCCGGTGCAGTCGATGCAACCGGTGACCGGCATTAATCGAATGTTCTAAGAGCGGCGCAAACGTTGCGACTGAAGACCGGGATTAGCGAATATGTTTGGGTTTTGGTTTGGGTTTGGGTTTGGGTTTTGTTTGGTTTTGGTTAGGTTTGGTTTGGTTTGGTTTTGTAGGTTATGTTTTGGTTTGGTTTGTTTTGGTTTGGTTTGGTTTGGTTTGGTTTGGTTTGGTTTGGTTTGGTTTGGTTTGGTTTGGTTTGGTTTGGTTTGGTTTGGTTTGGTTTGGTTTGGTTTGGTTTGGTTTGGCTTGGTTTGGTTTGGTTTTGTAGGGTTAGGTTTGGTTTGGTTTGGGATTATCGAATAGGCTAAGATCGGTGATTCACCCGGTGCAGACGGTGCAACCGGAGAACGGGATTAATCGAATAGGTTAAGATGGGTTGATTCAACCGGTGCAGACGTTGCGACCGGAGGCGGGGATTATCGAATAGGAAAGACCGATCGATTCACCTGGTGCAGACGGTGCAAACGGAGATCAGGATTAATTGAATAGGCTAAGATCGGTCGAGTCCTCCGATGCAGACTTTGCAACCGGAGACGGGGATTATCGAATAGGCTAAGATCGGTCGTTTCGCCCGGTGCAGTCTATGCAACCGGAGAAGGGCATTAATAGAATGTTCTAAGAGCGGCGCAAACGTTGCGACTGAAGACCGGGATTATCGAATAGGTTTGTTTTTGGGTTTGATTTTGAGTGTGTGTTTGGGTTTTGGTTTGGGTTTGGTTTTGGTTAGTTTTGGTTTGGTTTGGTTTGGTTTTGTTTGGCTTTGTATTGTTTGGTTTGGTTTGGTTTGGTGTGGGATTATTGAATAGGCTAAGATCGTTGATTCACCCGGTGCAGACGGTGCAACCGGAGAACGGGTTTAATCGAATAGGTTAAAATCGGTCAATTCACCAGGTGAAGACGTTGCGACCGGAGATCGGGATTAATCGAATAGGTTTGGGTTTGGTTTTGGGTTTGGTTTTGGTTTGGGTTTGAGTTTGGTTTGGGTTTGATATGGTTAGGTTAGGTTTGGTTTGATTTGGTTTGGTTTTGTATTGTTTGGTTTGGTTTGGTTTGGTTTGGGATTATCGAATAGGCTAAGATCGGTGATTCACTCGGTGCAGACGGTGCAAACGGAGACCAGGATTAATCGAGTGTTCTAAGATCGGTCGTTTCGCCGGATGCAGTCGATGCAACCGGAGTCCGGCATTAATCGAATGTTCTAGGAGCGGTCTATTCGTCTGATGTAGACGATGCAACCGGAGACCGGCATTATTCAAATATTCTAGTAGCGACCGATTCGTCCGATGCAGACGGTGCAGTCGGAGACCGGTATTAACCGAATAGTCTAAGATCGGGCGATTCGTCCGATGTAGATGGTGCATTCCGAGACCAGGATTAATTGAATAGGCTAAGATCGTTCGAGTCTTCTGATGCAGTCTTTGCGACCGGATACGGGGATTATCGAATAGGCTAAGATCGGTTGATTCAACCGGTGCAGACGTTGCGACCGGAGACCGGCATTAATCGAATGTTCTAAGAGCGGCGCAAACGTTGCAGCTGAAGACCGGGATTAGCGAATATGTTTGGGTTTGGTTTTGGGTTTCGGTTTGGGTTTGGGTTTTGGTTTGGGTTTGGTTAGGTTTGGTTTGGTTTGGTTTGGTTTGATTTTGTAGGTTTTGTTTTGGTTTGGTTTGGTTTGGTTTGGTTTGGTTTGGTTTGGTTCGGTTTGGTTTGATTTGGTTTGGTATGGTTTATTTTGTTTTGGTTTGGTTTGGTTTGTTTTGTTTTGTTTTGGTTTGGTTTGGTTTGGTTTGGTTTGGTTTGGTTTGGTTTGGTTTGGTTTGGTTTGGTTTGGTTTGGTTTGGCTTGGTTTGGTTTGGTTTTGTAGGGTTGGGTTTGGTTTGGTTTGGGATTATCGAATAGGCTAAGATCGGTGATTCACCCGGTGCAGACGGTGCAACCGGAGAACGGGATTAATCGAATAGGTTAAGATGGGTTGATTCAACCGGTGCAGACGTTGCGACCGGAGGCGGGGATTATCGATTAGGAAAGACCGATCGATTCATCCGGTACAGACGGTGCAAACGGAGACCAGGATTAATTGAATAGGCTAAGATCGGTCGAGTCCTCCGATGCAGACTTTGCAACCGGAGACGGGGATTATCGAATAGGCTAAGATCGGTCGTTTCGCCCGGTGCAGTCTATGCAACCGGAGACCGGCATTAATAGAATGTTCTAAGAGCGGCGCAAACGTTGCGACCGAAGACCGGGATTATCGAATAGGTTTGTTTTTGGGTTTGATTTTGGGTTTGATTTTGAGTATTTGTTTGGGTTTTGGTTTGGGTTTGGGTTTGGTTAGGTTTGGTTTGGTTTTGTTTGGTTAGGATTGGTTTGGTTTGGTTTGGTTTGGTTTGGTTTGGTTTGGTGTGGGATTATTGAATAGGCTAAGATCGTTGATTCACCCGGTGCAGACGGTGCAACCGGAGAACGGGTTTAATCGAATAGGTTAAAATCGGTCGATTCACCAGGTGAGGACGTTGCGATCGGAGATCGGGATTAATCGAATAGGTTTGGGTTTGGTTTTGGGTTTGGGTTTGGTTTGGGTTTGGGTTTGGTTTGGGTTTGATTTGGTTTGGTTTGGTTTGGTTTTGTATTGTTTGGTTTGGTGTGGTTTGGTTTGGCTTTTTATTGTTTGGTTTGGTTTGGTTTGGTGTGGGATTATTGAATAGGCTAAGATCGTTGATTCACCCGGTGCAGACGGTGCAGCCGGAGAACGGGTTTAATCGAATAGGTTAAAATCGGTCGATTCACCAGGTGAAGACGTTGCGACCGGAGATCGGGATTAATCGAATAGGTTTGGGCTTGGTATTGGGTTTGGGTTTGGGTTTGATTTGGTTAGGTTAGATTTGGTTTGGTTTGGTTTTGGGTTTGGGTTTGGTTTGGGTTTGGGTTTGGTTTGGGTTTGGGTTTGGTTTGGTTTGGTTTGGTTTGGTTTGATTTGGTTTGGTTTGCCTTGGTTTGGTTTGGTTTGGTTTGGCTTTTTATTGTTTGGTTTGGTTTGGTTTGGTGTGGGATTATTGAATAGGCTAAGATCGTTGATTCACCCGGTGCAGACATTGCAGCCGGAGAACGGGTTTAATCGAATAGGTTAAAATCGGTCGATTCACCAGGTGAAGACGTTGCGACCGGAGATCGGGATTAATCGAATAGGTTTGGGTTTGGTATTGGGTTTGGGTTTGGGTTTGATTTGGTTAGGTTAGGTTTGGTTTGGTTTGGGATTATCGAATAGGCTAAGATCGGTGATTCACCCGGTGCAGACGGTGCAACCGGAGAACGGGATTAATCGAACAGGTTAAGATCGGTTGATTCACCCGGTGCAGACGTTGCGACAAGAGACCGGGATTATCGAATAGGCTAAGATCGGGCGATTCGTCCAATGCAGACGATGCAAACGGAGACCAGGATTAATCGAGTGTTCTAAGATCGGTCGTTTCGCCGGATGCAGTCGATGCAAAAGGAGTCCGGCATTAATCGAATGTTCTAGGAGCGGTCTATTCGTCCGATGTAGCCGATGCAACCGGAGACCGGCATTATTCGAATGTTCTAATAGCGATCGATTCGTCCGATGCAGACGGTGCAACCGAAGAACGGGATTAATCGAAGAGGCTAAGATCGGGCGATTCGTCCGATGTAGATGGTGCATTCCGAGACCAGGATTAATTGAATAGGCTAAGATCGGTCGAGTCTTCTGATGCAGTCTTTGCGACCGGAGACGGGGATTATCGAACAGGCTAAGACTGATCGATTCATCCGGTGCAGACGCTGCAAATGCAGACCGGGATTATCGAACAGGCTAAGACTGATCGATTCATAAGGTGCACACGCTGCAACCGAAGAACGGGATTAATCGAATAGGCTAAGATCGGGCGATTCGTCCGATGTAGATGGTGCAATCCGAGACCAGGATTAATCGAATAGGCTAAGATCGATCGTTTTGCCCGGTGCAGTCGATGCAACCGGAGACCGGCATTAATCGAATGTTCTAAGAGCGGCGCAAACGTTGCGACCGAAAACACGGATTATCGAATAGGTTTGCGTTTGGGTTTGATTTTGGGTTTGATTTTGAGTATGGGTTTGGGTTTTGGTTCGGGTTAGGTTTTGGTTAGTTTTGGTTTGTTTTGGTTTGGTTTGTTTTTGTTTGTTTTGGTTATGTTTGGTTTGGTTTGGTTTCGTTGTGTTTGGTTTGGTTTGGTATGGCTTGGTTTGGTTTTGTAGGGTTGGGTTTGGTTTGGTTTGGTTTGGTTTGGCATTATCGAATATGCTAAGATCGGTGATTCATCCGGTGCAGACGGTGCAGCCGGAGGCCGGGATTACCGAATAGGCTAAGATCGGGCGTTTGGTTTGGTTTGTTTTGGTTTGGTATGGTTTGGTTAGGTTTGGTTTGGTTTGGTTTGGTTTGGTTTGGTTTGGTTTGGTTTGGTTTGGTTTGCCTTGGTTTGGTTTGGTTTTGTAGGGTTGGGTTTGGTTTGGTTTGGGATTATCGAATAGGCTAAGATCGGTGATTCACCCGGTGCAGACGGTGCAACCGGAGAATGGGATTAATCGAATAGGTTAAGATGGGTTGATTCAACCGGTGCAGACGTTGCGACCGGAGGCGGGGATTATCGAATAGGAAAGACCGATCGATTCACCTGGTGCAGACGGTGCAAACGGAGATCAGGATTAATTGAATAGGCTAAGATCGGTCGAGTCCTCCGATGCAGACTTTGCAACCGGAGACGGGGATTATCGAATAGGCTAAGATCGGTCGTTTCGCCCGGTGCAGTCTATGCAACCGGAGACCGGCATTAATAGAATGTTCTAAGAGCGGCGCAAACGTTGCGACCGAAGACCGGGATTATCGAATAGGTTTGTTTTTGGGTTTGATTTTGAGTTTGATTTTGAGTATGTGTTTGGGATTTGGTTTCGGTTAGGTTTTGGTTAGGTTTGGTTTGGTTTGGTTTGGTTTGGTTTGGTTTGGTTTGGTTTGGTTTGGTTTGGTTTGGTGTGGGATTATTGAATAGGCTAAGATCGTTGATTCACCCGGTGCAGACGGTGCAACCGGAGAACGGGTTTAATCGAATAGGTTAAAATCGGTCGATTCACCAGGTGAGGACGTTGCGATCGGAGATCGGGATTAATCGAATAGGTTTGGGTTTTGTTTTGGGTTTGGGTTTGGTTTGGGTTTGGGTTTGGTTTGGGTTTGATTTGGTTGGGTTAGGTTTGGTTTGGTTTGGTTTGGTTTGGTTTTGTATTGTTTGGTTTGGTGTGGTTTGGTTTGGCTTTTTATTGTTTGGTTTGGTTTGGTTTGGTGTGGGATTATTGAATAGGCTAAGATCGTTGATTCACCCGGTGCAGACGGTGCAGCCGGAGAACGGGTTTAATCGAATAGGTTAAGATCGGTCGATTCACCAGGTGAAGACGTTGCGACCGGAGATCGGGATTAACCGAATAGGTTTGGGTTTGGTTTTGGGTTTGGGTTTGGGTTTTGTTTGGGTTTGATTTGATTAGGTTAGGTTTGGTTTGGTTTGGTTTGGTTTAGTTCGGTTTGGTTTGGTATTGTTTGGTTTGGTTTGGGATTATCGAATAGGCTAAGATCGGTGATTCACCCGGTGCAGACGGTGCAACCGGAGAACGGAATTAATCGAATAGGTTAAGATCGGTTGATTCACCCGGTGCAGACGTTGCGACAAGAGACCGGGATTATCGAATAGGCTAAGATCGGGCGATTCGTCCAATGCAGACGATGCAAACGGAGACCAGGATTAATCGAGTGTTCTAAGATCGGTCGTTTCGCCGGATGCAGTCGATGCAACCGCAGTCCGGCATTAATCGAATGTTCTAGTAGCGGTCTATTCATCCGATGTAGCCGATGCAACCGGAGACCGGCATTATTCGAATGTTCTAATAGCGACCGATTCGTCCGATGCAGACGGTGCAATCGGAGACCGGTATTAATCGAATAGTCTAAGATCGGGCGATTCGTCCGATGTAGATGGTGCATTCCGAGACCAGGATTAATTGAATAGGCTAAGATCGTTCGAGTCTTCTGATGCAGTCTTTGCGACCGGAGACGGGGATTATCGAACAGGCTAAGACTGATCGATTCATCCGGTGCAGACGCTGCAACCAGAGACCGGGATTATCGAACAAGCTAAGACTGATCGATTCATCCGGTGCACACGCTGCAACCGAAGAACGGGATTAATCGAATAGGCTAAGATCGGGCGATTCGTCCGATGTAGATGGTGCAATCCGAGACCAGGATTAATCGAATAGGCTAAGATCGATCGTTTTGCCCGGTGCAGTCGATGCAACCGGAGACCGGCATTAATCGAATGTTCTAAGAGCGGCGCAAACGTTGCGACCGAAAACACGGATTATCGAATAGGTTTGCGTTTGGGTTTGATTTTGGGTTTGATTTTGAGTATGGGTTTGGGTTTTGGTTCGGGTTAGGTTTTGGTTAGTTTTGGTTTGGTTTGGTTTTGTTTGTTTTGGTTATGTTTGGTTTGGTTTGGTTTCGTTGTGTTTGGTTTGGTTTGGTATGGCTTGGTTTGGTTTTGTAGGGTTGGGTTTGGTTTGGTTTGGTTTGGTTTGGGATTATCGAATATGCTAAGATCGGTGATTCATCCGGTGCAGACGGTGCAGCCGGAGGCCGGGATTACCGAATAGGCTAAGATCGGGCGATTTGTCCGATGCAGACGGTGCAAACGGAGACCAGGATTAATCGAGTGTTCTAAGATCGGTCATTTCGCCGGATGCAGTCGATACAACAGGAGACCGGCATTAATCGAATGTTCTAAGAGCGACCGATTCGTTCGATGCAGACGGTGCAATCGGAGGCCGGTATTAATCGAATAAGCTAAGATCGGGCGATTCGTCCGATGTAGATGGTGCAATCCGAAACCAGGATTAATAGAATAGGCTAAGATCGGCCGTTTTGCCCGATGCAGTCGATGCAACTGGTGAACGGCATTAATCAAATGTTCTAAGAGCGGCGCAAACGTTGCGACCGAAAGCCGGGATTATCGAATAGTTTAAGATCAGTCGATTCACCCGGTGTAGACGTTGCGACGGGAGATCGGGATTAATCGAATAGGCTAACATCGATCGATTCACCTGGTGCAGACGGTGCAAACGGAGACCAGGATTAATTGAATAGGCTATGATCGGTCGAGTCCTCCGATGCAGACTTTGCGACCGGAGACGGGGATTATCGAATAGCCTAAGATCGGCCGTTTTGCCCGTTGCAGTCGATGCAACCGAAGACCGGCATTAATCGAATATTCTAAGAGCGGCGCAAACTTTGCGACTGAAAACCGGGATTAGCGAATAGGTTTGGGTTTGGTTTTGGGTTTCGGTTTTGGTTTGGGTTTGGGTTTGGGTTTGGGTTTGGGTTTGGGTTTGGGTTTGGGTTTGGGTTTGGGTTTGGGTTTGAGTTTTGGTTTGGGTTTGGGTTTGGGTTTGGGTTTGGGTTTGGGTTTGGGTTTGGGTTTGGGCTTGGGTTTGCGTTTGCGTTTGAGTTTGGGTTAGGTTTGGTTTGGTTTGGTTTGGTTTGGGATTATCGAATAGGCTAAGATCGGTGATTCACCCGGTGCAGACGATGCAACCGGAGAACGGGATTAATCGAGTAGGTTAAGATCGGTTGATTCACCCGGTGCAGACGTTGCGACCAAAGACCGGGATTATCGAATAGGCTAAGACCGATCGAATCATCCGGTGCAAACGGTGTAACCGAAGAACGGGATTAATCGAAGAGGCTAAGAACGGTCGTTTCACCGGATGCAGTCGATGCAACCGGAGACCGACATTATTCGAATATTCTAAGAGCGACTGATTCGTCCGATGCAGACGGTGCAATCGGAGACCGGTATTAATCGAATAGGCTAAGATCGGGCGATTCGTCCGATGTAGATGGTGCAATCCGAGACCAGGATTAATCGAATAGCCTAAGATCGGTCGATGCAACCGGTGAGCGGCATTAATTGAATGTTCTAAGAGCGGTGCAAACGTTGCGACCGAAAGCCGGGATTATCGAATAGGTTAAGATCGGTCGATTCACCCGGTGCAGACGTTGCGACGGGAGATCGGGATTAATCGAATAGGCTAACATCGATCGATTCACCTGGTGCAGACGGTGCAAACGGAGACCAGGATTAATTGAATAGGCTAAGATCGGTCGAGTCCTCCGATGCAGACTTTACGACCGGAGACGGGGATTATCGAATAGGCTAAGATCGGTCGTTTTGCCCGGTGCAGTCGATGCAACCGGAGACCGGCATTAATCGAATATTCTAAGAGCGGCGCAAAGGTTGCGAGTGAAAACCGGGATTAGCGAATAGGTTTGGGTTTGGTTTTGGGTTTCGGTTTGGGTTTGGGTTTGGGTTTGGGTTTGGGTTTGGGTTTGGGTTTGGGTTTGGGTTTGGGTTTGGGTTTGGGTTTTGGTTTAGGTTTGGGTTTGGTTTGGTTAGGTTTGGGATTACCGAATAGACTAAGATCGGTGATTCACCCGGTGCAGACGATGCAACCGGAGAACGGGATTAATCGAGTAGGTTAAGATCGGTTGATTCACCCGGTGCAGACGTTGCGACCAAAGACCGGGATTATCGAATAGGCTAAGACCGATCGAATCATCCGGTGCAAACGGTATAACCGAAGAACGGGATTAATCGTAGAGGCTAAGAACGGTCGTTTCGCCGGATGCAGTCGATACAACAGGAGACCGGCATTAATCGAATGTTCTAGGAGCGACCGATTCGTCCGATGCAGACGTTGCAATCGGCGACCGGTATTAATCGAATAGGCTAATATCGGTCGATTCGTCCGATGTAGATGGTGCAATCCGAGACCAGGATTAATCGAATAGGCTAAGATCGGCCGTTTTGCCCGATGCAGTCGATGCAACTTGTGAGCGGCATTAATTGAATGTTCTAAGAGCGGTGCAAACGTTGCGACCGAAAGCTGGGATTATCGAATAGGTTAAGATCGGTCGATTCACCCGGTGAAGACGTTGCGACTGGAGATCGGGATTAATCGAATAGGTTTGGGGTTTGGTTTGAGTTTGGGTTTGGGTTTGGTTTAGGTTTGGGTTTTGTTTTGTTTTGGTTTGGTTAGGTTAGGTTTGGTTTGGTTTGGTTTGGTTTGGCTTTGTATTGTTTGGTTTGGGATTATAGAATAGGCTAAGATCGTTGATTCACCCGGTGCAGACGGTGCAACCGGAGAACGGGTTTAATCGAATAGGTTAAGATCGGTCGATCCAACAGGTGAAGACGTTGCGACCGGAGATCGGGATTAATCGAATAGGTTTGGGTTTGGGTTTGGGTTTGGGTTTGGGTTTGGGTTTGGTTTGGGTTTGATTTGGTTAGGTTAGGTTTGGTTTGTTTTGGTTTGGTTTGGTTTGGTTTTGTATTGTTTGGTTTGGTTTGGTTTGGTTTGGGATTATCGAATAGGCTAAAATCGGTGATTCAACCGGTGCAGACGTTGCGACCGGAGACCGGGATTATCGAACAGGCTTTGACTGATCGATTCATCCGGTGCAGACGCTGCAACCGAAGAACGGGATTAATCGAATAGGCTAAGATCGGGCGATTCGTCCGATGTAGATGGTGCAATCCGAGACCAGGATTAATCGAATAGGCTAGATCGATCGTTTTGCCCGTTGCAGTCGATGCAACCGGAGACCAGCATTAATCGAATGTTCTAAGAGCGGCGCAAACGTTGCGACAGAAGACCGGGATTATAGAATAGGTTTGGGTTTGGGTTTGATTTTGAGTATGGGTTTGGGTTTTGGTTCGGGTTAGGTTTTGGTTAGGTTTGGTATGTTTTGGTTTGTTTTGGTTTGGTTTGGTTTGGTTTGGTTTGGTTTGGTTTGGTTTGGTTTGGTTTGGTTTGGTTTGGTTTGGTTTGGTTTGGTTTGGTTTGGTTTGGTTTGGTTTGGTTTGGTTTGGTTTGGTTTGGTTTGGTTTGGTTTGGTTTTGTTTGGTTTGGTTTGGTTTGGTTTCGTTGTGTTTGGTTTGGTTTGGTATGGCTTGGTTTGGTTTTGTAGGGTTGGGTTTGGTTTGGTTTGGCTTGGTTTGGGATTATCGAATATGCTAAGATCGGTGATTCACCCGGTGCAGACGATGTAGCAGGAGAACGGGATTAATCGAATAGGTTAAGATCGGTTGATTCACCCGGTGCAGACGTTGCGACCGGGATTATCGAATAGGCTAAGACCGATCGAATCATCCGGTGCATCGGGATTATCGAATAGGCTAAGATCGGTGATTCACCCGGTGCAGACGGTGCAACCGGAGAACGGGATTAATCGAATAGGTTTGGGTTTGGTTTTGGGTTTGGGTTTGGGTTTGGGATTGGGTTTGGGTTTGGTTTGGGTTTGATTTGTTTAGGTTAGGTTTGGTTTGGTTTGGTTTTGTATTGTTTGGTTTGGTTTGGTTTTGTTTGGGATTATCGAATAGGCTAAAATCGGTGATTCACCCGGTGCAGACGATGCAACCGGAGAACGGGATTATCGAATAGGCTAAGACCGATCGAATCATCCGGTGCAGACAGTGTAACCGAAGAACGGGATTAATCGAATAGGCTAAGATCGGGCGATTCGTCCGATGCAGACGGTACAAACGGAGGCCAGAATTAATCGAAAGTTCTAAGACCGGTCGTTTCGGCGGATGCAGTCGATACAACAGGAGACCGGCATTAATCGAATGTTCTACGAGCGACCGATTCGTCCGATGCAGACGGTGCAATCGGAGACCGGTATTAATCGTATAGGCTAAGATCGGGCGATTCGTCCGATGTAGATGGTGCAATCCGAGACCAGCATTAATCGAATATGCTAAGATCGGCCGTTTTGCCCGATGCAGTCGATGCAACTGGTGAGCGGTATTAATCGAATGTTCTAAGAGCGGTGCAAACGTTGCGACCGAAGGCCGGGATTATCGAATAGGTTATGATCGGTCGATTCACCCGGTGAAGACGTTGCGACCGGAGATCGGGATTAATCGAATAGGTTAAGATCGGTTGATTCACCAGGTGCAGAGTTGCGACCGGAGACTGGGATTATCGAATAGGCTAAGACCGATCTATTCATCCGGTGCAGATAGTGCAACTGAAGAACGGGATTAATCGAATAGGCTAAGATCGGGCGATTCGTCCGATGCAGACGGTGCAAACGGAGACCAGGATTAATCGAATGTTCTAAGATCGGTCGTTTCGCCGGATGCAGTCGATGCAACCGTAGTCCGGCATTAACCGAATGTTCTAGGAGCGGTCGACTCGTCCGATGCAGACGATTATCGAGGCCGGGATTATCGAATAGGTTAAGATCGGTCGATTCACCCGGTGCAGACGTTGCGACGGGAGACCGGGATCAATCGAATAGATTAAGATCGGTCGATTCACGAGGTACAGACGGTGCGACGGGAAACCGGCATTAATCGAATAGGCTATGATCGGTCGTTTTGAATGGTGCAGTCGATGCAATCGGAGACCGGCATTAACCGAATGTTCTAAGAGCGGCGCAAAAGTTGCTACCGAAGACCGGGATTATCGAATAGGTTAAGATCGGTCGATTCACCCGGTGCAGACGTTGCGACGGGAGACCGGGATCAATCGTATAGATTAAGATCGGTCGATTCACGAGGTACAGACGGTGCGACGGGAGACCGGCATTAATCGAGTAGGCTATGATCGGTCGTTTTGAATGGTGCAGTCGATGCATCCGGAGACCGGCATTAATCGAATGTTCTAAGAGCGGCGCAAACGTTGCGACCGAAGACCGTGATTAGCGAATAGGTTTGAGTTTGGGTTTGGGTTTGGGTTTTGGTTTGGGTTTGGGTTTGGGTTTTGTTTGGTTTTGGTTAGGTTTGGTTTGATTTGGTTTTGTAGCGTTTGGTCTGGTTTGGTTTGGTTTGTTTTGGTTTGGTTTGGTTTGGTTTGGTTTGGTTTGGTTTGGTTTGGTTTGGTTTGGTTTGTTTTGGTATGGTTTTGTTTGGTTTGGTTTGGTATGGTATGGTTTGGTTTGGTTTGGATTGGTTTGGCTTGGTTTGGTTTGGTTTTGTAGGGTTGGGTTTGGTTTGGTTCGGTTTGGTTTGGGATTATCGAATAGGCTAAGATCGGTGATTCACCCGGTGCAGACGGTGCAACCAGAGACCGGGATTATCGAATAGGCTAAGACCGATCGATTCATCCGGTGCAGACGGTGTAACCGAAGAACGGGATTAATCGAATAGGCTAAGATCGGGCGATTCGTCCAATGCAGATGGTACAAACGGAGGCCAGGATTAATCTAATGTTCTAAGATCGGTCGTTTCGCCGGATGCAGTCGATGCAACCGGAGACCGGCATTAATCGAATGTTCTAGGAGCGGTCGACTCGTCCGACTGCAGACCGAGATTAATCGAATGTTCTATGATGGGGCGATTCGTCCGATGCAGACGCTACAAACGGAGGCCAGGATTAATCGAATGTTCTAAGATCGGTCGTTTCACCGGATGCAGTCGATGCAACCGGAGACCGACATTATTTGAATGTTCTAAGAGCGACCGATTCGTCCGATGTAGATGGTGCAATCCGAGACCAGGATTAATCGAATAGCCTAAGATCGGCCGTTTTGCCCGATGCAATCGATGCAACCGGTGACCGGCATTAATCGAATGTTCTAAGAGCGGAGCAAACGTTGCGACTGAAGACCGGGATTAGCGAATAGGTTTGGGTTTGGGTTTGGGTTTGGGTTTTGGTTTAGGTTTGGGTTTTGGTTTGGTTTGGGTTTTGTTTGGTTTTGGTTAGGTTTGGTTTGGTTTTGTAGGGTTTGGTTTGGTTTGGTTTGATTTGGTTTGGTTTGGTTTGGTTTGGTTTGGTTTGGTTTGGTTTGGTTTGGTTTGGTTTGGTATGGTTTGATTTGGTTTGGTTTGGTATGGTTTGGTTTGGTTTGGTTGGGCTTGGTTTGGATTGGTTTTGTAGGGTTGGGTTTGGTTTGGTTTGGGATTATCGAATAGGCTAAGATCGGTGATTCACCGGGCAATTCACCCGGTGCCGACGGTGCAACCGGAAACCGGCATTAATCGAATGTTCTAAGAGCGGCGCAAACGTTGCTACCGAAGAACGGGATTATCGAATAGGTGAAGATCGGTCGATTCACGAGGTGCAGACAGTGCGACGGGAGATCAGGATTAATCGAATAGGCTAAGATCGGTCGTTTTGAACGGTGCAGTCGATGCAACCGTAGACCGGCATTTATCGAATGTTCTAAGAGCGGAGCAAACGTTGCGACTGAAGACCGGGATTAGCGAATAGGTTTGGGTTTGGGTTTTGATTTGGGTTTGGGTTTTGTTTGGTTTTGTTTAGGTTTGGTTTGGTTTGGTTTTGTGGGATTTGGTTTGGTTTGGTTTGGTTTGGTTTGGTTTGGCATGATTTGGTTTGGTTTTGTAGGGTTGGGTTTGGTTTGGTTTGGGATTATCGAATAGGCTAAGATCGGTGATGCACCCGGTGCAGACGGTGCAACCGGAGAACGGGATTAATCGAATAGGTTAAGATGGGTTGATTCACCCGGTGCAGACGTTGCGACCGGAGGCGGGGATTATCGAATAGGATAAGACCGATCGATTCACCTGGTGCAGACGGTGCAAACGGAGATCAGGATTAATTGAATAGGCTAAGATCGGTCGAGTCCTCCGATGCAGACTTTGCAACCGGAGACGGGGATTATCGAATAGGCTAAGATCGGTCGTATTGCCCGGTGCAGTCGATGCAACCGGAGACCGGCATTAATCGAATGTTCTAAGAGCGGCGCAAACGTTGCGACTGAAGACCGGGATTAGCGAATATGTTTGGGTTTTGGTTTGGGTTTGGGTTTGGGTTTGGGTTTGGGTTTGGGTTTGGGTTTAGGTTTGGGTTTGGGTTTGGGTTTTGTTTGGTTTTGGTTAGGTTTGGTTTGGTTTGGTTTTGTTTTTTTTTGGTTTGGTTTGGTTATTTTTGGTTTGGTTTGGTTTGGTTTGTTTTGGTTTGGTTTGGTTTGGTTTGGTTTGGCTTGGTCTGGTTTGGTTTTGTAGGGTTGGGTTTGGTTTGGTTTGGGATTATCGAATAGACTAAGATCGGTGATTCACCCGGTGCAGACGGTGCAACCGGAGAACGGGATTAATCGAATAAGTTAAGATGGGTTGATTCAACCGGTGCAGACGTTGCGACCGGAGGCGGGGATTATCGAATAGGAAAGACCGATCGATTCACCTGGTGCAGACGGTGCAAACGGAGACCGGCATTAATAGAATGTTCTAAGAGCGGCGCAAACGTTGCGACCGAAGACCGGGATTATCGAATAGGTTTGTTTTTGGGTTTGATTTTGAGTTTGATTTTGAGTATGTGTTTGGGATTTGGTTTCGGTTAGGTTTTGGTTTGGTTTGGTTTGGTTTGGTTTGGTTTGGCTTGGTTTGGTTTGGTTTGGTTTGGCTTTTTATTGTTTGGTTTGGTTTGGTTTGGTGTGGGATTATTGAATAGGCTAAGATCGTTGATTCACCCGGTGCAGACGGTGCAGCCGGAGAACGGGTTTAATCGAATAGGATTGGGTTTAGTTTTGGTTTGGGTTTGATATGGTTAGGTTAGGTTTGGTTTGGTTTGGTTTGATTTGGTTTGGTTTAGTTTGGTTTGGTTTGGTTTTGTATTGTTTGGTTTGGTTTGGTTTGGGATTATCGAATAGGCTAAGATCGGCCCTTTTGCCCGGTGCAGTCGATGACACCGGTGACCGGCATTAATAGAATGTTCTAAGAGCGGCGCAAACGTTGCGACCGAAGACCGGGATTATCGAATAGGTTAATATCGGTCGATTCACCCGGTGGAGACGGTGCAACCGGAGAACGGGATTAATCGAATGTTCTAAGAGCGGCGCAAACGTTGCTACCGATGACCGGGATTATCGAATAGGTTAATATCGGTCGATTCACCCGGTGCAGACGGTGCAACCGGAGAACGGGATTATCGAATAGGCTAAGACCGATCGAATCATCCGGTGCAGACAGTGTAACCGAAGAACGGGATTAATCGAATAGGCTAAGATCGGGCGATTCGTCCGATGCAGACGGTACAAACGGAGGCCAGAATTAATCGAAAGTTCTAAGACCGGTCGTTTCGGCGGATGCAGTCGATACAACAGGAGACCGGCATTAATCGAATGTTCTACGAGCGACCGATTCGTCCGATGCAGACGGTGCAATCGGAGACCGGTATTAATCGTATTGGCTAAGATCGGGCGATTCGTCCGATGTAGATGGTGCAATCCGAGACTAGCATTAATCGAATATGCTAAGATCGGCCGTTTTGCCCGATGCAGTCGATGCAACTGGTGAGCGGTATTAATCGAATGTTCTAAGAGCGGCGCAAACGTTGCGACCGAAGGCCGGGATTATCGAATAGGTTATGATCGGTCGATTCACCCGGTGAAGACGTTGCGACCGGAGATCGGGATTAATCGAATAGGTTAAGATCGGTTGATTCACCAGGTGCAGCGTTGCGACCGGAGACCGGGATTATCGAATAGGCTAAGACCGATCGATACATGCGGTGCAGATGGTGCAACTGAAGAACGGGATTAATCGAATAGGCTAAGATCGGGCGATTCGTCCGATGCAGACGGTGCAAACGGAGACCAGGATTAATCGAATGTTCTAAGATCGGTCGTTTCGCCGGATGCAGTCGATGCAACCGTAGTCCGGCATTAATGGAATGTTCTAGGAGCGGTCGACTCGTCCGATGCAGACGATTATCGAGGCCGGGATTATCGAATAGGTTAAGATCGGTCGATTCACCCGGTGCAGACGTTGCGACGGGAGACCGGGATCAATCGTATAGATTAAGATCGGTTGATTCACGAGGTGCAGACGGTGCAACCGCAAACCGGCATTAATCGAATAGGCTATGATCGGTCGTTTTGAATGGTGCAGTCGATGCAATCGGAGACCGGCATTAATCGAATGTTCTAAGAGCGGCGCAAAAGTTGCTACCGAAGACCGGGATTATCGAACAGGTTAAGATCGGTCGATTCACCCGGTGCAGACGTTGCGACGGGAGACCGGGATCAATCGAATAGGTTAAGATCGGTCGATTCACGAGGTACAGACGGTGCGACGGGAGACCGGCATTAATCGAATAGGCTATGATCGGTCGTTTTGAATGGTGCAGTCGATGCATCCGGAGACCGGCATTAATCGAATGTTCTAAGAGCGGCGCAAACGTTGCGACCGAAGACCGTGATTAGCGAATAGGTTTGAGTTTGGGTTTGGGTTTGGGTTTTGGTTGGGGTTTGGGTTTGGGTTTTGTTTGGTATTGGTTAGGTTTGGTTTGATTTGGTTTTGTAGGGTTTGGTTTGGTTTGGTTTGGTTTGGTTTGTTTTGGTTTGGTTTGGTTTGGTTTGGTTTGGTTTGGTTTGGTTTGGTTTGGTTTGGTTTGGTTTGGTTTGGTTTGGTTTGTTTTGGTATGGTTTTGTTTGGTTTGGTTTGGTATGGTATGGTTTGGTTTGGTTTGGATTGGTTTGGCTTGGTTTGGTTTGGTTTTGTAAGGTTGGGTTTGGTTTGGTTCGGTTTGGTTTGGGATTATCGAATAGGCTAAGATCGGTGATTCACCCGGTGCAGACGGTGCAACCAGAGACCGGGATTATCGAATAGGCTAAGACCGATCGATTCATCCGGTGCAGACGGTGTAACCGAAGAACGGGATTAATCGAATAGGCTAAGATCGGGCGATTCGTCCAATGCAGATGGTACAAAAGGAGGCCAGGATTAATCTAATGTTCTAAGATCGGTCGTTTCGCCGGATGCAGTCGATGCAACCGGAGACCGGCATTAATCGAATGTTCTAGGAGCGGTCGACTCGTCCGACTGCAGACCGAGATTAATCGAATGTTCTATGATGGGGCGATTCGTCCGATGCAGACGCTACAAACGGAGGCCAGGATTAATCGAATGTTCTAAGATCGGTCGTTTCACCGGATGCAGTCGATGCAACCGGAGACCGACATTATTTGAATGTTCTAAGAGCGACCGATTCGTCCGATGTAGATGGTGCAATCCGAGACCAGGATTAATCGAATAGCCTAAGATCGGCCGTTTTGCCCGATGCAATCGATGCAACCGGTGACCGGCATTAATCGAATGTTCTAAGAGCGGAGCAAACGTTAAGACTGAAGACCGGGATTAGCGAATAGGTTTGGGTTTGGGTTTGGGTTTGGGTTTTGGTTTAGGTTTGGGTTTTGGTTTGGTTTGGGTTTTGTTTGGTTTTGGTTAGGTTTGGTTTGGTTTTGTAGGGTTTGGTTTGGTTTGGTTTGATTTGGTTTGGTTTGGTTTGGTTTGGTTTGGTTTGGTTTGGTTTGGTTTGGTTTGGTTTGGTTTGGTATGGTTTGATTTGGTTTGGTTTGGTATGGTTTGGTTTGGTTTGGTTGGGCTTGGTTTGGATTGGTTTTGTAGGGTTGGGTTTGGTTTGGTTTGGGATTATCGAATAGGCTAAGATCGGTGATTCACCGGGCAATTCACCCGGTGCCGACGGTGCAACCGGAAACCGGCATTAATCGAATGTTCTAAGAGCGGCGCAAACGTTGCTACCGAAGAACGGGATTATCGAATAGGTGAAGATCGGTCGATTCACGAGGTGCAGACGGTGCGACGGGAGATCAGGATTAATCGAATAGGCTAAGATCGGTCGTTTTGAACGGTGCAGTCGATGCAACCGTAGACCGGCATTTATCGAATGTTCTAAGAGCGGAGCAAACGTTGCGACTGAAGACCGGGATTAGCGAATAGGTTTGGGTTTGGGTTTTGATTTGGGTTTGGGTTTTGTTTGGTTTTGTTTAGGTTTGGTTTGGTTTGGTTTTGTGGGATTTGGTTTGGTTTGGTTTGGTTTGGTTTTGTTTGGCATGGTTTGGTTTGGTTTTGTAGGGTTGGGTTTGGTTTGGTTTGGGATTATCGAATAGGCTAAGATCGGTGATTCGCCCGGTGCAGACGGTGCAACCGGAGAACGGGATTAATCGAATAGGTTAAGATGGGTTGATTCACCCGGTGCAGACGTTGCGACCGGAGGCGGGGATTATCGAATAGGATAAGACCGATCGATTCACCTGGTGCAGACGGTGCAAACGGAGATCAGGATTAATTGAATAGGCTAAGATCGGTCGAGTCCTCCGATGCAGACTTTGCAACCGGAGACGGGGATTATCGAATAGGCTAAGATCGGTCGTATTGCCCGGTGCAGTCGATGCAACCGGAGACCGGCATTAATCGAATGTTCTAAGAGCGGCGCAAACGTTGCGACTGAAGACCGTTATTAGCGAATATGTTTGGGTTTAGGTTTGGGTTTGGGTTTGGGTTTGGGTTTGGGTTTGGGTTTGGGTTTGGGTTTGGGTTTGGGTTTGGGTTTGGTTTGGTTTGGTTTTGTTTTTTTTTGGTTTGGTTTGGTTATTTTTGGTTTGGTTTGGTTTGGTTAGTTTGGGTTTGGTTGGGTTTGGTTTAGTTTGGTATGGCTTGGTTTGGTTTGGTTTTGTAGGGTTGGGATTGGTTTGGTTTGGTTTGGGATTATCGAATAGGCTAAGATCGGTGATTCACCCGGTGCAGACGGTGCAACCGGAGAACGGGATTAATCGAATAGGTTAAGATGGGTTGATTCAACCGGTGCAGACGTTGCGACCGGAGGCGGGGATTATCGAATAGGAAAGACCGATCGATTCACCTGGTGCAGACGGTGCAAACGGAGACCGGCATTAATAGAATGTTCTAAGAGCGGCGCAAACGTTGCGACCGAAGACCGGGATTATCGAATAGGTTTGTTTTTGGGTTTGATTTTGAGTTTGATTTTGAGTATGTGTTTGGGTTTTGGTTTGGGTTTGGGTTTGGGTTTGGTTGGGTTAGGTTTGGTTTGGTTTGGTTTGGTTTGGTTTGGTTTGGTTTGGTTTAGTTTGGCTTTGTATTGTTTGGTTTGGTTTGGTTTGGTGTGAGATTATTGAATAGGCTAAGATCGTTGATTCACCCGGTGCAGACGGTGCAACCGGAGAACGGGTTTAATCGAATAGGATTGGGTTTGGTTTTGGTTTGGGTTTGATTTGGTTAGGTTAGGTTTGGTTTGGTTTGGTTTGATTTGGTTTGGTTTAGTTTGGTTTGGTTTGGTTTTGTATTGTTTGGTTTGGTTTGGTTTGGGATTATCGAATAGGCTAAGATCGGTCGTTTTGCCCGGTGCAGTCGATGCAACCGGAGACCGGCATTAATCGAATGTTCTAAGAGCGGCGCAAACGTTGCGACCGAAGACCGGGATTATCGAATAGGTTAATATCGGTCGATTCACCCGGTGCAGACGGTGCAACCGGAGAGCGGCATTAATCGAATGTTCTAAGAGCGGCGCAAACGTTGCTACCGAAGACCGGGATTATCGAATAGGTTAAGATCGGTCGATTCACCCGGTGCAGACGGTGCAACCGGAGAACGGGATTAATCAAATAGGTTAAGATCGGTTGATTCACCAGGTGCAGCGTTGCGACCGGAGACCGGGATTATCGAATAGGCTAAGACCGATCGATTCACCCGGTGCAGACGGTGCAACCGGAAACCGGCATTAATCGAATGTTCTAAGAGCGGCGCAAACCTTGCTACCGGAGACCGGGATTATCGATTAGGTTAAGATCGGTCGATTCACGAGGTGCAGACGGTGCGACGGGAGACCGGGATTAATCGAATAGGTTAAGATCGGTCGATTCACTCGGTGAAGACGTTGCGACCGGAGATCGGGATTAATCGAATAGGCTAACATCGATCGATTCACCTGGTGTAGGCGGTGCAAACGGAGACCAGGATTAATTAAATAGGCTAAGATCGGTCAAGTCCTCCGATGCAGACTTTGCGACCGGAGGCGGGGATTGTCGAATAGGCTAAGATCGGTCGATTCAACCGGTGCAGACGGTGCAACCGGAGACCGGCATTAATCGAATGTTCTAAGAGCGGCGCAAACGTTGCTACCGAAGACCGGGATTATCGAATAGGTTAATATCGGTCGATTCACCCGGTGCAGACGGTGCAACCGGAGAACGGGATTAATCGAATAGGTTAAGATCGGTTGATTCACCAGGTGCAGCGTTGCGACCGGAGACTGGGATTATCGAATAGGCTAAGACCGATCTATTCATCCGGTGCAGATAGTGCAACTGAAGAACGGGATTAATCGAATAGGCTAAGATCGGGCGATTCGTCCGATTCAGACGGTGCAGACGGAGACCAGGATTAATCGAATATTCTAAGAGCGGTCGACCCGTCCGATGCAGACGATTATCGAGGCCGGGATTATCGAATGGTTTAAGATCGGTCGATTCACGAGGTGCAGACGGTGCGACGGGAGACCGGGATTAATCGAATAGGCTAAGATCGGTCGTTTTGAACGGTGCAGTCGATGCAACCGGAGACCGGCATTAATCGAATGTTCTAGGAGCGGTCGACTCGTCCGATGCAGACGATTATCGAGGCCGGGATTATCGAATAGGTTAAGATCGGTCGATTCACCCGGTGCAGACGGTGCGACGGGAGACCGGGATTAATCGAATAGGCTAAGATCGGTCGTTTTGAACGGTGCAGTCGATGCAACCGGAGACCGGCATTAATCGAATGTTCTAAGAGCGGCGCAAACGTTGCGACTGAAGACCGGGATTAGCGAATAGGTTTTGGTTTGGGTTTGGTTTTGGTTTTGGTTTGGGTTTGGGTTTGGGTTTGGGTTTTGGTTTGGGTTTGGGTTTGGGTTTGGGTTTGGGTTTGGGTTTGGGTTTGGGTTTTGTTTGGTTTTGTAGGTTTTGTTTGTTTTGGTTTGGTTAGGTTTGGTTTGGTTTGGTTTTTTTTTGGTTTGGTTTGGTTTGGTTTGGTTTGGTTTGGTTTGGTTTGGCTTGGTTTGGTTTCGTTTTTTAGGGTTGGGTTTGGCTTGGTTTGGGATTATCGAATAGGCTAAGATCGGTGATTCACCCGGTGCAGACGGTGCAACCGGAGAACGGGATTAATCGAATAGGTTAAGATGGGTTGATTCAACCGGTGCAGACGTTGCGACCGGAGGCGGGGATTATCGAATAGGAAAGACCGATCGATTCACCTGGTGCAGACGGTGCAAACGGAGATCAGGATTAATTGAATAGGCTAAGATCGGTCGAGTCCTCCGATGTAGACTTTGCAACCGGAGACGGGGATTATCGAATAGGCTAAGATCGGTCGTTTCGCCCGGTGCAGTCTATGCAACCGGAGAGCGGCATTAATAGAATGTTCTAAGAGCGGCGCAAACGTTGCGACCGAAAACCGGGATTATCGAATAGGTTTGTTTTTGGGTTTGATTTTGAGTATGTGTTTGGGTTTTGTTTTGGGTTATGGTTTGGGTTTGGTTAGGTTTGGTTAGGTTTGGATTGGTTTGGTTTGGTTTGGTTTGGCTTTGTATTGTTTGGTTTGGTTTGGTTTGGTGTGAGATTATTGAATAGGCTAAGATCGTTGATTCACCCGGTGCAGACGGTGCAACCGGAGAACGGGTTTAATCGAATAGGATTGGGCTTTTTTTTGGTTTGGGTTTGATTTGGTTAGGTTAGGTTTGGTTTGGTTTGGTTTGGTTAGGTTTTGGTTAGGTTTGGTTTGGTTTGGTTTGGTTTGGTTTGGTTTGGTTTGGTTCGGTTTGGGATAATCGAATAGGCTAAGATCGGTGATTCACCCGGTGCAGACGGTGCAATCGGAGACCGGTATTAATCGAATAGTCTAAGATCGGTTGATTCACCCGGTGCAGACGTTGCGACCAGAGACCGGGATTATCCTATAGGCTAAGATCGGGCGATTCGTCCGATGCAGACGGTGCAAACGGAGACCAGGATTAATCGAGTGTTGTAGGATCGGTCGTTTCGCCGGATGCAGTCGATGCAACCGGAGTCCGGCATTAATCGAATGTTCTAGGAGCGGTCGATTCGACCGATGTAGACGATGCAACCGGAGGCCGGCGTTATTCGAATGTTCTAATAGCGACCGATTCGTCCGAGGCAGACGGTGCAATCGGAGACCGGTATTAATCGAATAGTCTAAGATCGGGCGATTCGTCCGATGTAGATGGTGCATTCCGAGACCAGGATTAATTGAATAGGCTAAGATCGTTCGAGTCTTCTGATGCAGTCTTTGCGACCGGAGACGGGGATTATCGAATAGGCTAAGATCGGCCCTTTTGCCCGGTGCAGTCGATGCAACCGGTGACCGGCATTAATCGAATGTTCTAAGAGCGGCGCAAACGTTCCGGCCGAAGGCCGGGATTATCGAATAGGTTAAGATCGGTCGATTCACTCGGTGCAGACGGTGCAACAGGAGAACGGGATTAATCGAATAGGTTAAGATCGGTTGATTCACCAGGTGCAGCGTTGCGACCGGAGACCGGGATTATCGAATAGGCTAAGGCCGATCGATTCATCCGGTGCAGACGGTGCTACCAAAAAACGGTATTAATTGGGTTTAGGTTTTGGTATGGGTTTGGGTTTGTGTTTGTGTTTGGATTTGGATTTGGATTTGGATTTGGGTTTGGGTTTGGGTTTAGCTTTGGGTTTGGGTTTGGGTTTCGGTTTTGGTTTGGGTTTGGGTTTGGGTTTGGGTTTTGGTTTGGGTTTGGGTTTGGGTTTGGTGTGGTTTGGTTTGGTTTGGTTTGGTTTGGTTTGGTTTGGTTTGGTTTGGTTTGGTTTGGTTTGGTTTGGTTTGGTTTGGTTTGGTATGGTATGGTTTGGTTAGGTTAGTTTTGGTTTGGTTTGGTTTGGTTTGGTTTTGTATTGTTTGGTTTGGTTTGGTTTGGGATTATCGAATAGGCTAAGATTGGTGATTCACCCGGTGCACACGGTGCAACCGGATAATGGGATTAACCGAATAGGTTAAGATGGGTTGATCCATCCGGTGCAGACGTTGCGACCGGAGGCGGGGATTATCGAATAGGATAAGATCGATCGATTCACCTGGTGCAGACGGTGCAAACGGAGATCAGGATTAATTGAATAGGCTAAGATCGGTCGAGTCCCCCGATGCAGACTTTGCAACCGCAGACGGGGATTATCGAATAGGCTAAGATCGGTCGTTTTGCCCGGTGCAGTCGATGCAACCGGAGACCGGCATTAATCGAATGTTCTCGGCGCAAACGTTGCGACCGAAGATCGGGATTATCGAATAGGTTTGGGTTTGGGTTTAGGTTTTGGTTAGGTTTGGTTTGGTTTGGTTTGGTTTGGGGTTATCGAATAGGCTAAGATCGGTGATTCACCCGGTGCAGACGGTGCAACCGGAGAACGGGATTATCGAATAAGCTAAGACCGATCGATTCATCCGGTGCAGACGGTGCAACCGAAGAACGGGATTAATCGAATAGATTAAGATCGGTTGATTCGCCAGGTGCAGCGTTGCGAACGGAGACCGGGATTATCGAATAGGCTAAGACCGATCGATTCATCCAGTGCAGACGGAGCGACTGAAGAACGGGATTAATCGAATAGGCTAAGATCGGGCGATTCGTCCGATGCAGACGGTGCAAACGGAGTCCAGGATTAATCGAATGTTCTAAGATCGGTCGTTTCGCCGGATGCAGTCGATGCAACCGGAGTCCGGCATTATTCGAATGTTCTAGGAGCGGTAGACTCGTCCGATGCAGACGATTATCGAGGCCGGGATTATCGAATAGGCTAAGAACAGTCGATTCACCCGGTGCAGACGGTGCAACCGGAAACCAGCATTAATCGAATGTTCTAAGAGCGGCGCAAACGTTGCTACCGAAGACCGGGATTATCGAATAGGTTAAAATCGGTCGATTCACCCGGTGCAGACGTTGCGACGGGAGATCGGGATCAATCGAATAGGTTAAGATCGGTCGATTAACGAAGTGCAGACGGTGCGACTGGAGATCGGGATTAATCGAATAGGTTAAGATCGGTCGATTCACGAAATGCAGACGTTGCGACGGGAGACCGGGATCAATCGAATAGGTTAAGATCGGTCGATTCACGAGGTGCAGACGGTGCGACGGGAGACCGGGATTTATCGAATAAGTTAAGATCGGTCGATTCACCCGGTGTAGATGTTGCGACCGGAGATCGGGATTAATCGAATAGGCTCACATCGATCGATTCACCTGGTGCAGACGGTGCAAACGGAGACCAGGATTAATTGAATAGGCTAAGATCAGTCGATTTGCCCGGTGCAGTCGATGCAACCGGAGACCAGCATTAATCGAATATTCTAAGAGCGGCGCAAACGTTGCGACTGAAGACCGGGATTAGCGAATATGTTTGGGTTTGGGTTTGGGTTTGGGTTTGGGTTTGGGTTTTGTTTGGTTTTGGTTAGGTTTGGTTTGGTTTGGTTTTGTAGGGTTTGGTTTGGTTTGGTTTGGTTTGGTTTGGTTTGGTTTGGTTTGGTTTGGTTTGGTTTGGTTTGGTTTGGTTTGGTTTGGTTTGGCTTGGTTTGGTTTTGTAGGGTTGGGTTTGGTTTGGTTTGGATTGGTTTGGGATTATCGAATAGGCTAAGATCGGTGATTCACCGGGCAATTCGCCCGGTGCAGACGGTGCAACCAGAAACCGGCATTAATCGAATGTTCTAAGAGCGGCGCAAACGTTGCTACCGAAGACCGGGATTGTCGAATAGGTTGAGATCGGTCGATTCACCCGGTTCAGACGTTGCGACGGGAGACCGGGATTAATCGAATAGGCTAAGATCTGTCGTTTTGAACGGTGCAGTCGATGCAACCGGAGACCGGCATTAATCGAATGTTCTAAGAGCGGCGCCAACGTTGCTACCGAAGACCGAGGTTATCGAATAGGTTAAGATCCGTCGATTCAACCGGTGCAGACGTTGCGACGGGAGACCGGGATTAATCGAATAGGCTAAGATCGGTCGTTTTGAACGGTGCAATCGACGCAACCGGAGACCGGCATTAATCGAATGTTCTAAGAGCGGAGCAAACGTTGCGACTGAAGACCGGGATTAGCGAATAGGTTTGGGTTTGGGTTTGGTTTTGGTTTTGGTTTGGGTTTTGGTTTGGGTTTGGGTTTGGGTTTGGGTTTGGGTTTGGGTTTGGGTTTGGGTTTGGGTTTGGGTTTGGGTTTGGGTTTGGGTTTGGGTTTGAGTTTGGGTTTGGGTTTGGGTTTGGGTTTGTCGATTCACCCGGTGCAGACGTTGCGACGGGAGACCGGGATCAATCGAATAGGTTAAGATCGGTCGATTCACGAGGTGCAGACGGTGCGACGAGAGATCGGGATTAATCGAATAGGCTAAGATCGGTCGTTTTGAACGGTGCAGTCGATGCAATCGGAGACCGGCATTAATCGATTGTTCTAAGAGCGGAGCAAGCTTTGCGACTGAAGTCCGGGATTAGCGAATAGGTTTGGGTTTGGGTTTTGGTTTGGGTTTTGTTTGGTTTTGGTTAGTTTTGGTTTGGATAGGTTTTGTAGGGTTTGGTTCGGTTTGGTATGGTTTGGTTTGGTTTGGTTTGATTAGGTTTGGTTAGGTTTGGTTTGGTTTGGTTTGATTAGGTTTGGTTAGGTTTGGTTAGGTTTGGTTTGTTTTGGTTTGGTTTGGTTTGGTTTGTTTTGGTTTGGTTTGGTTTAGGCTAAGATCGGTCGTTTTGAACGGTGCAGTCGATGCAACCGGAGACCGGCATTAATCGAATGTTCTAAGAGCGGCGCAAACGTTGCTACCGAAGACCGAGGTTATCGAATGGGTTAAGATCCATCGATTCAACCGGTGCAGACGTTGCGACGGGAGACCGGCATTAATCGAATGTTCTAAGAGCGGAGCAAACGTTGCGACTGAAGACCGGGATTAGCGAATAGGTTTGGGTTTGGGTTTGGTTTGGTTTTGGTTTGGGTTTTGGTTTGGGTTTGGGTTTGGGTTTGGGTTTGATTTGGGGTTTGGTTTGGGTTTGGGTTTGGGTTTGGGTTTGGGTGTGGGTTTGGGTTTGGGTTTGGGTTTGGTTTTGGGTTTGGGTTTGGGTTCGGGTTTGGGTTTGGGTTTGGTTTGGTTTGTTTTGGTTTGGTTTGGTTTGGTTTGGTTTGGTTAGTTTAGTTTTGGTTTGGTTTGGTTTGGTTTTGTATTGTTTGGTTTGGTTTGGTTTGGTTTGGGATTATCGAATAGGCTAAGATAGGTGATTCACCCGGTGCAGACGTTGCGACCGGAGACCGGGATTATCGAATAGGCTAAGACCGATCGATTCATCCGGTGCAGACGGTGTAACCGAAGAACGGGATTAATCGAATAGGCTAAGATCGGGCGATTCGTCCAATGCAGATGGTACAAACGGAGGCCAGGATTAATCGAATGTTCTAAGATCGGTCTTTTCACCGGATGCAGTCGATGCAACCGGAGTCCGGCATTAATCGAATGTTCTAGGAGCGGTCTATTCGTCCGATGCAGACCGGTGCAACCGCAGACCGGAATTATTCGAATGTTCTATGATGGGGCGATTCGTCCGATGCAGACGGTACAGACGGAGGCCAGGATTAATCGAATGTTCTAAGATCGGTCGTTTCACCGGATGCAGTCGATGCAACCGGAGACCGACATTATTTGAATGTTCTAAGAGCGACTGATTCGTCCGATGTAGATGGTGCAATCCGAGACCAGGATTAATCGAATAGCCTAAGATCGGCCGTTTTGCCCGATGCAATCGATGCAACCGGTGAGCGGCATTAATCGAATGTTCTAAGAGCGGAGCAAACGTTGCGACTGAAGACCGGGATTAGCGAATAGGTTTGGGTTTGGGTTTAGGTTTGGGTTTGGGTTTTGGTTTAGGTTTGGGTTTTGGTTTGGGTTTGGGTTTTGTTTGGTTTTGGTTAGGTTTGGTTTGGTTTTGTAGGGTTTGGTTTGTTTTGTTTTGTTTTGGTTTGGTTTGGTTTGGTTTTGTTTGGTATGGTTTGGTTTGGTTTGGTATGGTTTGGTTTGGTTTGGTTGGGCTTGGTTTGGATTGGTTTTGTAGGGTTGGGTTTGGTTTGGTTTGGGATTATCGAATAGGCTAAGATCGGTGATTCACCTTGCAATTCACCCGGTGCCGACGGTGCAACTGGAAACCGGCATTAATCGAATGTTCTAAGAGCGGCGCAAACGTTGCGACTGAAGACCGAGATTAGCGAATAGGTTTGGGATTGGGTTTAGGTTTGGGTTTGGGTTTTGGTTTAGGTTTGGGTTTTGGTTTGGGTTTGGGTTTTGTTTGGTTTTGTTTAGGTTTGGTTTGGTTTGGTTTTGTGGGGTTTGGTTTGGTTTGGTTTGGTTTGGTTTTGTTTGGCTTGGTTTGGTTTGGTTTTGTAGGGTTGGGTTTGGTTTGGTTTGGGATTATCGAATAGGCTAAGATCGGTGATGCACCCGGTGCAGACGGTGCAACCGGAGAACGGGATTAATCGAATAGGTTAAGATGGGTTGATTCACCCAATGCAGACGTTGCGACCGGAGGCGGGGATTATCGAATAGGATAAGACCGATCGATTCACCTGGTGCAGATGGTGCAAACGGAGATCAGGATTAATTGAATAGGCTAAGATCGGTCGAGTCCTCCGATGCAGACTTTGCAACCGGAGACGGGGATTATCGAATAGGCTAAGATCGGTCGTATTGCCCGGTGCAGTCGATGCAACCGGAGACCGGCATTAATCGAGTGTTCTAAGAGCGTCGCAAACGTTGCGACTGAAGACCGTTATTAGCGAATATGTTTGGGTTTAGGTTTGGGTTTAGGTTTGGGTTTGGGTTTGGGTTTGGGTTTGGGTTTTGGTTTGGGTTTAGGTTTGGGTTTGGGTTTGGGTTTGGGTTTGGGTTTGGGTTTTGTTTGGTTTTGGTTAGGTTTGGTTTGGTTTGGTTTTGTAGGTTTTGTTTTTTTTTGGTTTGGTTAGATTTGGTTTGGATTGGTTTGTCTTGGTTTGGTTTGGTTTGGTTTGGTTTGGTTTGGTTTGGTTTGGTTTGGTTTGGTTTGGTTTGGTTTGGTTTGGTTTGGCTTTTTTTGGTTTGGTTTTGTAGGGTTGGGTTTGGCTTGGATTGGGATTATCGTATATACTAAGATCGGTGATTCATCCGGTGCAGACGGTGCAACCGGAGAACGGGATTAATCGAATAGGTTAAGATGGGTTGATTCAACCGGTGCAGACGTTGCGACCGGAGGCGGGGATTATCGAATAGGCTAAGATCGGTCGTTTCGCCCGGTGCAGTCGATGCAACCGGAGACCACCATTAATCGAATGTTCTAAGAGCGGCGCAAACGTTGCGACCGAAGACCGGGATTATCGAATAGGTTTGTTTTTGGGTTTGATTTTGGGTTTGATTTTGAGTATGTGTTTGGGTTTTGGTTTGGGTTTGGGTTTGGGTTTGGGTTTGGGTTTGGGTTTGGTTAGGTTTGGTTTGGTTTGGTTTGGTTTGGTTTGGTTTGGTTTGGTTTGGTTTGGCTTTGTATTGTTTGGTTTGGTTTGGTTTGGTGTGAGATTATTGAATCGAATATATAAGATCGTTGATTCACCCGTTGCAGACGGTGCAACCGGAGAACGGGTTTAATCGAATAGGATTGGGTTTGGGTTTTGTTTGGGTCTGATTTGTTTAGGTTAGGTTTGGTTTGGTTTGGTTTGGTTTGGTTTGGTTTGTTTTGTTTTGGTTTTGTATTGTTTTGTTTGGTTTGGTTTGGCATGGTTTGGTTTGGTTTTGTAGGGTTGGGTTTCGTTTGGTTTGGGATTATCGAATAGGCTAAGATCGGTGATGCACCCGGTGCAGACGGTGTAACCGAAGAACGGGATTAATCGAATAGGCTAAGATCGGCCGATTCGTCCAATGCAGATGGTACAAACGGAGGCCAGGATTAATCGAATGTTCTAAAATCGGTCGTTTCACCGGATGCAGTCGATGCAAACGGAGACCGACATTATTCGAATGTTCTAAGAGCGACCGATTCGTCCGATGTAGATGGTGCTATCCGAGACCAGGATTAATCGAATAGCCTAAGATCGGTCGATGCAATCGGTGAGCGGCATTAATCGAATGTTCTAAGAGCGGCGCAAACGTTGCTACCGAAGACCGGGATTATCGAATAGGTTAAGATCGGTCGATTCACAAGGTGCAGACGGTGCGACGGGAGACCGGGATTAATCGAATAGGTAAAGATCGGTCGATTCACCCGATGAAGACGTTGAGACCGGAGATCGGGATTAATCGAATAGGCTAACATCGATCGATTCACCCGGTGCAGAAAGTGCAACCGGAAACCGGCATTAATCGAATGTTCTAAGAGCGGCGCAAACCTTGCTACCGAAGACCGGGATTATCGATTAGGTTAAGATCGGTCGATTCACGAGGTGCAGACGGTGCGACGGGAGACCGGGATTAATCGAATAGGTTAAGATCGGTCGATTCACCCGGTGAAGACGTTGCGACCGGAGATCGGGATTGATCGAATAGGCCAACATCGATCGATTCACCTGGTGCAGACGGTGCAAACGGAGACCAGGATTAATTGAATAGGCTAAGATCGGTCAAGTCCTCCGATGCAGACTTTGCGACCGGAGGCGGGGATTATCGAATAGGCTAAGATCGGTCGTTTTGCCCGGTGCAGTCGATGCAACCGGAGACCGGCATTAATAGAATGTTCTAAGAGCGGCGCAAACGTTGCGACCGAAGACCGGGATTATCGAATAGGTTAATATCGGTCGATTCACCCGGTGCAGACGGTGCAACCGGAGAACGGGATTAATCGAATAGGTTAAGATCGGTTGATTCACCAGGTGCAGCGTTGCGACCGGAGATTTTGATTATAGAATAGGCTAAGACCGATCTATTCATCCGGTGCAGATAGTGCAACTGAAGAACGGGATTAATCGAATAGGCTATGATCGGGCCATTCGTCCGATTCAGACGGTGCAAACGGAGACCAGGATTAATGGAATGTTCTAGGAGCGGTCGACTCGTCCGATGTAGACGATTATCGAGGCCGGGATTATCGAATAGGTTAAGATCGGTCGATTCACCCGGTGCAGACGGTGCGACGGGAGACCGGGATTAATCGAATAGGCTAAGATCGGTCGTTTCGAACGGTGCAGTTGATGCAACCGGAGACCGGCATCAATCGAATGTTCTAAGAGCGGCGCAAACGTTGCTACCGAAGACCGAGATTATCGAATAGGTTAAGATCCGTCGATTCACCCGGTGCAGACGTTGCGACAGGAGACCGGGATCAATCGTATAGGTTAAGATCGGTCGATTCACGAGGTGCAGACGGTGCGACGGGAGACCGGGATTAATCGAATAGGCTAAGATCGGTCGTTTTGAACGGTGCAGTCGATGCAACCGGAGACCGGCATTAATCGAATGTTCTAAGAGCGGCGCAAACGTTGCGACTGAAGACCGGGATTAGCGAATATGTTTGGGTTTGGGTTTGGTTTTGGTTTGGGTTTGGGTTTGGGTTTGGGTTTGGGTTTAGTTTTGGGTTTGGGTTTGGGTTTGGGTTTGGGTTTGAGTTTGGGTTTGGGTTTTGGTTTGGGTTTGGGTTTGGGTTTGGGTTTGGGTTTGAGTTAGGGTTTTGTTTGGTTTTGGTTAGGTTTGGTTTGGTTTGGTTTTGTAGGTTTTGTTTTTTTGGTTTGTTTAGGTTTGGTTTGGTTTGGTTTGGTTTGGTTTGGTTTGGTTTGGTTTGGTTTGGTTTGGTTTGGTTTGGTTTGGTTTGGTTTGGTTTGGTTTGGCTTGGTTTGGTTTGGTTTTGTAGGGTTGGGTTTGGTTTGGTTTGGGATTATCGAATAGGCTAAGATCGGTCGTTTCGCCCGGTGCAGTCTATGCAACCAGAGACCGGCATTAATAGAATGTTCTAAGAGCGGCGCAAACGTTGGGACCGAAGACCGGGATTATCGAATAGGTTTATTTTTGGGTTTGATTTTGAGTATGTGTTTGGGTTTTGGTTTGGGTTTGGGTTTGGGTTTGGTTAGGTTTGGTTAGGTTTGGTTTGGTTTGGTTTGGTTTGGCTTTGTATTGTTTGGTTTGGTTTGGTTTGGTGTGAGATTATTGAATAGGCTAAGATCGTTGATTCACCCGATGCAGACGGTGCAACCGGAGAACGGGTTTAATCGAATAGGATTGGGCTTGGTTTTGGTTTGGGTTTGATTTGGTTAGGTTAGGTTAGGTTTGGTTTGGTTTGGTTTGGTTTGGTTTGGTTTGGTTTGGTTTGGTTTTGTATTGTTTGGTTTGGTTTGGTTTGGGATTATCGAATAGGCTAAGATCGGTGATTCACCCGGTGCAGACGGTGCAACCGGAGAACGGGATTAATCGAAGAGGTTAAGATCGGTTGATTCACCCGGTGCAGACGTTGCGACCAGAGACCGGGATTATCGAATAGGCTAAGATCGGGCGATTCGTCCGATGCAGACGGTGCAAACGGAGACCAGGATTAATCGAGTGTTGTAGGATCGGTCGTTTCGCCGGATGCAGTCGATGCAACCGGAGTCCGGCATTAATCGAATGTTCTAGGAGCGGTCGATTCGTCCGATGTAGACGATGCAACCGGAGACCGGCATTATTCGAATAGTCTAAGATCGGGCGATTCGTCCGATGTGGATGGTGCATTCCGAGGCCAGGATTAATTGAATAGGCTAAGATCGTTCGAGTCTTCTGATGCAGTCTTTGCGACCGGCGACGGGGATTATCGAATAGGCTAAGATCGGCCCTTTTGCCCGGTGCAGTCGATGCAACCGGTGACCGGCATTAATCGAATGTTCTAAGAGCGGCGCAAACGTTCCGGCCGAAGGCCGGGATTTTCGAATAGGTTAAGATCGGTCGATTCACCCGGTGCAGACGGTGCAACCGGAGAACGGGATTAATCGAATAGGTTAAGATCGGTTGATTCACCTGGTGCAGCGTTGCGACCGGAGACCGGGATTATCGAATAGGCTAAGACCGATCGATTCATCCGGTGCAGACGGTGCTACCAAAAAACGGTATTAATTGGGTTTAGGTTTTGGTATGGGTTTGGGTTTGTGTTTGTGTTTGGATTTGGATTTGGATTTGGATTTGGGTTTGGGTTTGGGTTTAGCTTTGGGTTTGGGTTTGGGTTTGGGTTTCGGTTTGGGTTTGGGTTTTGGTTTGGGTTTGGGTTTGGGTTTGGGTTTAGGTTTGGGTTTGGGTTTGGGTTTGGGTTTGGGTTTGGGTTTGGGTTTGGGTTTGGGTTTGGGTTTGGGTTTGGGTTTGGGTTTGGGTTTGGGTTTGGGTTTGGGTTTGGTTAGGTTTGGTTTGGTTTGGTTTGGTTTGGTTTGGTTTGGTTTGGTTTGGTTTGGCTTTGTATTGTTTGGTTTGGTTTGGTTTGGTGTGAGATTATTGAATCGAATATATAAGATCGTTGATTCACCCGTTGCAGACGGTGCAACCGGAGAACGGGTTTAATCGAATAGGATTGGGTTTGGTTTTGGTTTGGGTTTGATTTGGTTAGGTTAGGTTTGGTTTGGTTTGATTTGGTTTGGTTTAGTTTGGTTTGGTTTGGTTTTGTATTGTTTTGTTTGGTTTGGTTTGGTTTGGCATGGTTTGGTTTGGTTTTGTAGGGTTGGGTTTGGTTTGGTTTGGGATTATCGAATAGGCTAAGATCGGTGATTCACCCGGTGCAGACGGTGTAACCGAAGAACGGGATTAATCGAATAGGCTAAGATCGGCCGATTCGTCCAATGCAGATGGTACAAACGGAGGCCAGGATTAATCGAATGTTCTAAAATCGGTCGTTTCACCGGATGCAGTCGATGCAAACGGAGACCGACATTATTCGAATGTTCTAAGAGCGACCGATTCGTCCGATGTAGATGGTGCAATCCGAGACCAGGATTAATCGAATAGCCTAAGATCGGTCGATGCAACCGGTGAGCGGCATTAATCGAATGTTCTAAGAGCGGCGCGAACGTTGCTACCGAAGACCGGGATTATCGAATAGGTTAAGATCGGTCGATTCACAAGATGCAGACGGTGCGACGGGAGACCGGGATTAATCGAATAGGTAAAGATCGGTCGATTCACTCGGTGAAGACGTTGCGACCGGAGATCGGGATTAATCGAATAGGCTAACATCGATCGATTCACCCGGTGCAGACGGTGCAACCGGAAACCGGCATTAATCGAATGTTCTAAGAGCGGCGCAAACCTTGCTACCGAAGACCGGGATTATCGATTAGGTTAAGATCGGTCGATTCACGAGGTGCAGACGGTGCGACGGGAGACCGGGATTAATCGAATAGGTTAAGATCGGTCGATTCACCCGGTGAAGACGTTGCGACCGGAGATCGGGATTACTCGAATAGGCCAACATCGATCGATTCACCTGGTGTAGGCGGTGCAAACGGAGACCAGGATTAATTAAATAGGCTAAGATCGGTCAAGTCCTCCGATGCAGACTTTGCGACCGGAGGCGGGGATTATCGAATAGGCTAAGATCGGTCGTTTTGCCCGGTGCAGTCGATGCAACCGGAGACCGGCATTAATCGAATGTTCTAAGAGCGGCGCAAACGTTGCGACCGAAGACCGGGATTATCGAATAGGTTAATATCGGTCGATTCACCCGGTGCAGACGGTGCAACCGGAGAACGGGATTAATCGAATAGGTTAAGATCGGTTGATTCACCAGGTGCAGCGTTGCGACCGGAGATTTTGATTATAGAATAGGCTAAGACCGATCTATTCATCCGGTGCAGATAGTGCAACTGAAGAACGGGATTAATCGAATAGGCTATGATCGGGCCATTCGTCCGATTCAGACGGTGCAGACGGAGACCAGGATTAATCGAATGTTCTAGGAGCGGTCGACTCGTCCGATGCAGACGATTATCGAGGCCGGGATTATCGAATAGGTTAAGATCGGTCGATTCACCCGGTGCAGACGTTGCGACGGGAGACCGGGATCAATCGAATAGGCTAAGATCGGTTGTTTTGAACGGTGCAGTCGATGCAACCGGAGACCGGCATTAATCGAATGTTCTAAGAGCGGCGCAAACGTTGCTACCGAAGACCGAGATTATCGAATAGGTTAAGATCCGTCGATTCACCCGGTGCAGACGTTGCGACGGGAGACCGGGATCAATCGTATAGGTTAAGATCGGTCGATTCACGAGGTGCAGACGGTGCGACGGGAGACCGGGATTAATCGAATAGGCTAAGATCGGTCGTTTTGAACGGTGCAGTCGATGCAACCGGAGACCGGCATTAATCGAATGTTCTAAGAGCGGCGCAAACGTTGCGACTGAAGACCGGGATTAGCGAATATGTTTGGGTTTGGGTTTGGTTTTGGTTTGGGTTTGGGTTTGGGTTTGGGTTTGGGTTTAGTTTTGGGTTTGGGTTTGGGTTTGGGTTTGGGTTTGAGTTTGGGTTTGGGTTTTGGTTTGGGTTTGGGTTTGGGTTTGGGTTTGGGTTTGAGTTAGGGTTTTGTTTGGTTTTGGTTAGGTTTGGTTTGGTTTGGTTTTGTAGGTTTTGTTTTTTTGGTTTGTTTAGGTTTGGTTTGGTTTGGTTTGTTTTGGTTTGGTATGGTTTGGTTTGGTTTGGTTTGGTTTGGTTTGGTTTGGTTTGGTTTGGTTTGGCTTGGTTTGGTTTGGTTTTGTAGGGTTGGGTTTGGCTTGGTTTGGGATTATCGAATAGGCTAAGATCGGTCGTTTCGCCCGGTGCAGTCTATGCAACCAGAGACCGGCATTAATAGAATGTTCTAAGAGCGGCGCAAACGTTGGGACCGAAGACCGGGATTATCGAATAGGTTTATTTTTGGGTTTGATTTTGAGTATGTGTTTGGGTTTTGGTTTGGGTTTGGGTTTGGGTTTGGTTAGGTTTGGTTAGGTTTGGTTTGGTTTGGTTTGGTTTGGCTTTGTATTGTTTGGTTTGGTTTGGTTTGGTGTGAGATTATTGAATAGGCTAAGATCGTTGATTCACCCGATGCAGACGGTGCAACCGGAGAACGGGTTTAATCGAATAGGATTGGGCTTGGTTTTGGTTTGGGTTTGATTTGGTTAGGTTAGGTTTGGTTTGGTTTGGTTTGGTTTGGTTTGGTTTAGTTTGGTTTGGTTTGGTTTTGTATTGTTTTGTTTGGGTTTGGTTTGGTTTGGGATTATCGAATAGGCTAAGATCGGTGATTCACCCGGTGCAGACGGTGCAACCGGAGAACGGGATTAATCGAATAGGTTAAGATCGGTTGATTCACCCGGTGCAGACGTTGCAACCAGAGACCGGGATTATCGAATAGGCTAAGATCGGGCGATTCGTCCGATGCAGACGGTGCAAACGGAGACCAGGATTAATCGAGTGTTGTAGGATCGGTCGTTTCGCCGGATGCAGTCGATGCAACCGGAGTCCGGCATTAATCGAATGTTCTAGGAGCGGTCGATTCGTCCGATGTAGACGATGCAATCGGAGACCGGTATTAATCGAATAGTCTAAGATCGGGCGATTCGTCCGATGTAGATGGTGCATTCCGAGACCAGGATTAATTGAATAGGCTAAGATCGTTCGAGTCTTCTGATGCAGTCTTTGCGACCGGAGACGGGGATTATCGAATAGGCTAAGATCGGCCCTTTTGCCCGGTGCAGTCGATGCAACCGGTGACCGGCATTAATCGAATGTTCTAAGAGCGGCGCAAACGTTCCGGCCGAAGGCCGGGATATTCGAATAGGTTAAGATCGGTCGATTCACCCGGTGCAGGCGGTGCAACCGGAGAACGGGATTAATCGAATAGGTTAAGATCGGTTGATTCACCAGGTGCAGCGTTGCGAACGGAGACCGGGATTATCGAATAGGCTAAGACCGATCGATTCATCCGGTGCAGACGGTGCTACCAAAAAACGGTATTAATTGGGTTTAGGTTTTGGTATGGGTTTGGGTTTGTGTTTGTGTTTGGATTTGGATTTGGATTTGGATTTGGGTTTGGGTTTGGGTTTAGCTTTGGGTTTGGGTTTGGGTTTGGGTTTCGGTTTGGGTTTGGGTTTTGGTTTGGGTTTGGGTTTGGGTTTGGGTTTAGGTTTGGGTTTGGGTTTGGGTTTGGGTTTGGGTTTGGGTTTAGGTTTGGGTTTGGGTTTGGGTTTGGGTTTGGGTTTGGGTTTGGGTTTGGGTTTGGGTTTGGGTTTGGGTTTGGTTTTGGGTTTGGTTTGGGTTTGGTTTGGTTTGGTTTGGTTTGGTTTGGTTTGGTTTGGTTTGGTTTGGTTTGGTTTGGTTTGGTTTGGTTTGGTTTGGTTTGGTTTGGTATGGTTTGGTTTGTTTAGGTTAGTTTTGGTTTGGGTTGGTTTGGTTTGGTTTTGTATTGTTTGGTTTGGTTTGGTTTGGGATTATCGAATAGGCTAAGATTGGTGATTCACCCGGTGCACACGATGCAACCGGATAACGGGATTAATCGAATAGGTTAAGATGGGTTGATTCACCCGGTGCAGACGTTGCGACCGGAGGCGGGGATTATCGAATAGGATAAGACCGATCGATTCACCTGGTGCAGACGGTGCAAACGGAGATCAGGATTAATTGAATAGGCTAAGATCGGTCGAGTCCTCCGATGCAGACTTTGCAACCGCAGACGGGGATTATCGAATAGGTTAAGATCGGTTGATTCACGAGGTGCAGACGGTGCAACCGCAAACCGGCATTAATCGAATGTTCTAAGAGCGGCGCAAACGTTGCTACCGAAGACCGGGATTATCGAATAGGTTAATATCGGTCGATTCACCCGGTGCAGACGGTGCAACCGGAGAACGGGATTAATCGAATAGGCTAAGATCGGGCGATTCGTCCGATGCAGACGGTGCAAACGGAGACCAGGATTAATCGAATGTTCTAGGAGCGGTCGACTCGTCCGATGCAGACGATTATCGAGGCCGGGATTATCGAATAGGTTAAGATCGGTCGATTCACCCGGTGCAGACGGTGCGACGGGAGACCGGGATTAATCGAATAGGCTAAGATCGGTCGTTTTGAACGGTGCAGTCGATGCAACCGGAGACCGGCATTAATCGAATGTTCTAAGAGCGGCGCAAACGTTGCTACCGTAAACCGAGGTTATCGAATAGGTTAAGATCCGTCGATTCAACCGGTGCAGACGTTGCGACGGGAAACCGAGATCAATCGTATAGGTTAAGATCGGTCGATTCACGAGGTGCAGACGGTGCGACGGGAGATCAGGATTAATCGAATAGGCTAAGATCGGTCGTTTTGAACGGTGCAGTCGATGCAACCGGAGACCGGCATTAATCGAATGTTCTAAGAGCGGCGCAAACGTTGCTACCGTAGACCGAGGTTATCGAATAGGTTAAGATCGGTCGATTCACGAGGTGCAGACGGTGCGACGGGAGACCGGCATTAATCGAATGTTCTAAGAGCGGAGCAAACGTTGCGACTGAAGACCGGGATTAGCGAATAGGTTAAGATCGGTCGATTGACGAGGTGCAGACGGTGCGACGGGAGATCAGGATTAATCGAATAGGCTAAGTTCGGTCGTTTTGAACGGTGCAGTCGATGCAACCGGAGACCGGCATTAATCGAATGATCTAAGAGCGGAGCAAACGTTGCGACTGAAGACCGGGATTAGCGAATAGGTTTGGGTTTTGTTTGGTTTTGTTTAGGTTTGGTTTGGTTTGGTTTTGTGGGGTTTGGTTTGGTTTGGTTTGGTTTGGTTTTGTTTGGCATGGTTTGGTTTGGTTTTGTAGGGTTGGGTTTGGTTTGGTTTGGGATTATCGAATAGGCTAAGATCGGTGATGCACCCGGTGCAGACGGTGCAACCGGAGAACGGGATTAATAGAATAGGTTAAGATGGGTTGATTCACCCGGTGCAGACGTTGCGACCGGAGGCGGGTATTATCGAATAGGATAAGACCGATCGATTCACCTGGTGCAGACAGTGCAAACGGAGATCAGTATTAATTGAATAGGTTAAGATCGGTCGAGTCCTCCGATGCAGACTTTGCAACCGGAGACGGGGATTATCGAATAGGCTAAGATCGGTCGTATTGCCCGGTGCAGTCGATGCAACCGGAGACCGGCATTAATCGAGTGTTCTAAGAGCGGCGCAAACGTTGCGACTGAAGACCGGGATTAGCGAATATGTTTGGGTTATGGTTTGGGTTTGGGTTTGGTTTTGGGTTTTGGTTTTGGTTTTGGTTTGGGTTTGGGTTTGGGTTTTTGTTTGGGTTTGGGTTTTGTTTGGTTTTGGTTAGGTTTGGTTTGGTTTGGTTTTGTAGGTTTTGTTTTTTTTTGGTTTGGTTAGATTTGGTTTGGTTTGGCTTGTTTTGGTTTGGTTTGGTTTGTTTTGGTTTGGTTTGGTTTGGTTTGGCTTGGTTTGGTTTGGTTTTGTAGGGTTGGGTTTGGTTTGGTTTGGGATTATCGAATAGACTAAGATCGGTGATTCATCCGGTGTAGACGGTGCAAATGGAGAACGGGATTAATCGAATAGGTTAAGATGGGTTGATTCAACGGGTGCAGACGTTGCGACCGGAGGCGGGGATTATCGAATAGGAAAGACCGATCTATTCACCTGGTGCAGACGGTGCAAACGGAGATCAGGATTAATTGAATAGGCTAAGATCGGTCGAGTCCTCCGTTGCAGACTTTGCAACCGGAGACGGGGATTATCGAATAGGCTAAAATCGGTCGTTTCGCCTGGTGCAGTCTATGCAACCGGAGACCGGCATTAATAGAATGTTCTAAGAGCGGCGCAAACGTTGCGACCGAAGACCGGGATTATCGAATAGGTTTGATTTTGGGTTTGATTTTGAGTATGTGTTTGGGTTTTGGCTTGGGTTTGGGTTTGGGTTTGGGTTTGGGTTTGGGTTTGGGTTTGGGTTTGGTTAGGTTTGGTTAGGTTTGGTTAGGTTTGGTTTGGTTTGGTTTGGTTTGGTTTGATTTGGCTTTGTATTGTTTGGTTTGGTTTGGTTTGGTGTGAGATTATTGAATAGGCTAAGATCGTTGATTCACCCGGTGCAGACGGTGCAACCGGAGAACGGGATTATCGAATAGGCTAAGATCGGGCGATTCGTCCGATGCAGATGGTGCAAACTGAGACCAGGATTAATCGAGTGTTGTAGGATCGGTCGTTTCGCCGGATGCAGTCGATGCAACCGGAGTCCGGCATTAATCGAATGTTCTAAGAGCGGCGCAAAGGTTCCGGCCGAAGGCCGGGATATTCGAATAGGTTAAGATCGGTCGATTCACCCGGTGCAGACGGTGCAACCGGAGGCCGGCATTTTTCGAATGTTCTAATAGCGACCGATTCGTCCGATGCAGACGGTGCAATCGGAGACCGGTATTAATCGAATAGTCTAAGATCGGGCGATTCGTCCGATGTAGATGGTGCATTCCGAGACCAGGATTCATTGAATAGGCTAAGATCGTTCGAGTCTTCTGATGCAGTCTTTGCGACCGGCGACGGGGATTTTCGAATAGGCTAAGACCGATCTATTCATCCGGTGCAGATAGTGCAACTGAAGAACGGGATTAATCGAATAGGCTAAGATCGGGCCATTCGTCCGATTCAGACGGTGCAGACGGAGACCAGGATTAATCGAATATTCTAGGAGCGGTCGACTCGTCCGATGCAGACGATTATCGAGGCCGGGATTATCGAATAGGTTAAGATCGGTCGATTCACGAGGTGCAGACGGTGCGACGGGAGACCGGGATTAATCGAATAGGCTAAGATCGGTCGTTTTGAACGGTGCAGTCGATGCAACCGGAGACCGGCATTAATCGAATGTTCTAAGAGCGGCGCAAACGTTGCTACCGTAGACCGAGGCTATCGAATAGGTTAAGATCCGTCGATTCAACCGGTGCAGACGTTGCGACGGGAAACCGAGATCAATCGTATAGGTTAAGATCGGTCGATTCACGAGGTGCAGACGGTGCGACGGGAGACCGGCATTAATCGAATGTTCTAAGAGCGGAGCAAACGTTGCGACTGAAGACCGGGATTAGCGAATAGGTTAAGATCGGTCGATTCACGAGGTGCAGACGGTGCGACGGGAGATCAGGATTAATCGAATAGGCTAAGATCGGTCGTTTTGAACGGTGCAGTCGATGCAACCGGAGACCGGCATTAATCGAATGTTCTAAGAGCGGAGCAAACGTTGCGACTGAAGACCGGGATTAGCGAATAGGATTGGGTTTTGATTTGGGTTTGGGTTTTGTTTGGTTTTGTTTAGGTTTGGTTTGGTTTGGTTTTGTGGGGTTTGGTTTGGTTTGGTTTGGTTTGGTTTGGTTTGGCATGGTTTGGTTTGGTTTTGTAGGGTTGGGTTTGGTTTGGTTTGGGATTATCGAATAGGCTAAGATCGGTGATGCACCCGGTGCAGACGGTGCAACCGGAGAACGGGATTAATCGAATAGGTTAAGATGGGTTGATTCACCCGGTGCAGACGTTGCGACCGGAGGCGGGGATTATCGAATAGGATAAGACCGATCGATTCACCTGGTGCAGACAGTGCAAACGGAGATCAGTATTAATTGAATAGGCTAAGATCGGACGAGTCCTCCGATGCAGACTTTGCAACCGGAGACGGGGATTATCGAATAGGCTAAGATCGGTCGTATTGCCCGGTGCAGTCGATGCAACCGGAGACCGGCATTAATCGAATGTTCTAAGAGCGGCGCAAACGTTGCGACTGAAGACCGGTATTAGCGAATATGTTTGGGTTTTGGTTTGGGTTTGGGTTTGGTTTTGGGTTTTGGTTTTGGTTTGGGTTTGGGTTTGGGTTTGGGTTTGGGTTTTGTTTGGTTTTGGTTAGGTTTGGTTTGGTTTGGTTTTGTAGGTTTTGTTTTTTTTTGGTTTGGTTAGATTTGGTTTGGTTTGGCTTGTTTTGGTTTGGTTTGGTTTGGTTTGGTTTGGTTTGGCTTGGTTTGGTTTGGTTTTGTAGGGTTGGGTTTGGTTTGGTTTGGGATTATCGAATAGGCTAAGATCGGTGATTCATCCGGTGTAGACGGTGCAAATGGAGAACGGGATTAATCGAATAGGTTAAGATGGGTTGATTCAACGGGTGCAGACGTTGCGACCGGAGGCGGGGATTATCGAATAGGAAAGACCGATCGATTCACCTGGTGCAGACGGTGGTGCAAACGGAGATCAGGATTAATTGAATAGGCTAAGATCGGTCGAGTCCTCCGATGCAGACTTTGCAACCGGAGAAGGGGATTATCGAATAGGCTAAGATCGGTCGTTTCGCCTGGTGCAGTCTATGCAACCGGAGACCGGCATTAATAGAATGTTCTAAGAGCGGCGCAAACGTTGCGACCGAAGACCGGGATTATCGAATAGGTTTGTTTTTGGGTTTGATTTTGAGTATGTGTTTGGGTTTTGGTTTGGGTTTGGGTTTGGGTTTGGGTTTGGGTTTGGGTTTGGGTTTGGGTTTGGGTTTGGTTAGGTTTGGTTAGGTTTGGTTTGGTTTGGTTTGGTTTGGTTTGGTTTGGTTTGGTTTGGCTTTGTATTGTTTGGTTTGGTTTGGTTTGGTGTGAGATTATTGAATAGGCTAAGATCGTTGATTCACCCGGTGCAGACGGTGCAAGCGGAGAACGGGTTTAATCGAGTAGGTTTGTGTTTGGTTTTTGTTTGGGTTTGATTTGGTTAGGTTACGTTTGGTTAGGTTTGGTTTGGTTTGGTTTAGTTTGGTTTGGTTTGGTTTTGTATTGTTTGGTTTGGTTTGGTTAGGGATTATCGAATAGGCTAAGATCGGTGATTCACCCGGTGCAGACGGTGCAATCGGAGAACGGGTTTAATCGAGTAGGTTTGGGTTTGGTTTTTGTTTGGGTTTGATTTGGTTAAGTTACGTTTGGTTACGTTTGGTTTGGTTTGGTTTAGTTTGGTTTGGTTTGGTTTCGTATTGTTTGGTTTGGTTTGGTTTGGGATTATCGAATAGTCTAAGATCGTTGATTCACCCGGTGCAGACGGTGCAACCGGAGAACGGGTTTAATCGAGTAGGTTTGGGTTTGGTTTTTGTTTGGGTTTGATTTGGTTAGGTTACGTTTGGTTACGTTTGGTTTGGTTTGGTTTAGTTTGGTTTGGTTTGGTTTCGTATTGTTTGGTTTAGTTTGGTTTGGGATTATCGAATAGGCTAAGAACGGTGATTCACCCGGTGCAGACGGTGCAATCGGAGAACGGGATTAATCGAATAGGTTAAGATCGGTTGATTCACCCGGTGCAGACATTGCGACCAGAGACCGGGATTATCGAATAGGCTAAGATCGGGCGATTCGTCCGATGCAGATGGTGCAAACTGAGACCAGGATTAATCGAGTGTTGTAGGATCGGTCGTTTCGCCGGATGCAGGCGATGCAACCGGAGTCCGGCATTAATCGAATGTTCTAGGAGCGGTCGATTCGTCCGATGTAGACGATGCAACCGGAGACCGGCATTATTCGAATGTTCTAATAGCGACCGATTCGTCCGATGTAGATGGTGCATTCCGAGACAAGGATTAATTGAATAGGCTAAGATCGTTCGAGTCTTCTGATGCAGTCTTTGCGACCGGAGACGGGGATTATCGAATAGTCTAAGATCGGCCCTTCTGCCCGGTGCAGTCGACGCAACCGGTGACCGGCATTAATCGAATGTTCTAAGAGCGGCGCAAACGTTCCGGCCGAAGGCCGGGATATTCGAATAGGTTAAGATCGGTCGATTCACCCGGTGCAGGCGGTGCAATCGGAGAACGGGATTAATCGAATAGGTTAAGATCGGTTGATTCACTAGGTGCAGCGTTGCGACCGGAGACCGGGATTATCGAATAGGCTAAGACCGATCGATTCATCCGGTGCAGACGGTGCTACCGAAAAACGGGATTAATTGGGTTTAGGTTTGGGTTTGGGTTTGGATTTGGGTTTGGGTTTGGGTTTCGGTTTGGGTTTGGGTTTGGGTTTGGGTTTGGGTTTGGGTTTGGGTTTGGGTTTGGGTTTGGGTTTGGGTTTGGGTTTGGGTTTGGGTTTGGGTTTGGGTTTGGGTTTGGGTTTGGGTTTGGGTTTGGGTTTGGGTTTGGGTTTGGGTTTGGGTTTGGGTTTGGGTTTGTGTTTGGTTTGGGTTTGGGTTTGGGTTTGGGTTTGGGTTTGGGTTTGGGTTTGGGTTTGGGTTTGGGTTTGGTTTGGTTTGGTTTGGGTTGGCTTGGCTTGGCTTGGCTTGGCTTGGCTTGGCTTGGCTTGGCTTGGCTTGGCTTGGCTTGGTTTAGTTTGTTTTGGTTTGGTTTGGTTTGGTTTGGTTTGGTTTGGTTTGGTTTGGTTTGGTTTGGTTTGGTTTGGTTTGGTTTTGTTTGGTTTGGTTTGGCTTGGTTTGGTTTGGTTTTGTAGGGTTGGGTTTGGTTTGGTTTGGTTTGGAATTATCGAATAGGCTAAGATCGGTGATTCACCCGGTGCAGACGGTGCAACCGGAGAACGGGATTAATCGAATAGGTTAAGATGGGTTGATTCAACCGGTGCTGACGTTGCGACCGGAGGCGGGGATTATCGAATAGGAAAGACCGATCGATTCACCTGGTGCAGACGGTGCAAACGGAGATCAGGATTAAGTGAATAGGCTAAGGAACGGTCGAGTCCTCCGATGCAGACTTTGCAACCGGAGACAGGGATTATCGAATAGGCTAAGATCGGTCGTTTCGCCCGGTGCCTTCTATGCAACCGGAGACCGGCATTAATAGAATGTTCTAAGAGCGGCGCAAACGTTGCGACCGAAGGCCGGGATTATCGAATAGGTTTGTTTTTGGGTTTGATTTTGAGTATGTGTTTGGGTTTTGGTTTGGGTTTGGGTTTGGCTTTGGTTAGGTTTGGTTTGGTTTGGTTTGGTTTGGTTTGGTTTGGTTTGGTTTGGTTTGGTTTGGTGTGGGATTATTGAATAGGCCAAGATCGTTGATTCACCCGGTGCAGACGGTGCAACCGGAGAACGGGTTTAATCGAATAGGTTAAAATCGGTCGATTCACCAGGTGCAGCGTTGCGACCGGAGACTGGGATTATCGAATAGGCTAAGACCGATCTATTCATCCGGTGCAGATAGTGCAACTGAAGAACGGGATTAATCGAATAGGCTAAGATCGGGCCATTCGTCCGATTCAGACGGTGCAGACGGAGACCAGGATTAATCGAATATTCTAGGAGCGGTCGACTCGTCCGATGCAGACGATTATCGAGGCCGGGATTATCGAATAGGTTAAGATCGGTCGATTCACGAGGTGCAGACGGTGCGACGGGAGACCGGATTAATCGAATAGGCTAAGATCGGTCGTTTTGAACGGTGCAGTCGATGCAACCGGAGACCGGCATTAATCGAATGTTCTAAGAGCGGCGCAAACGTTTCTACATTTTACATGCAGTATTAATTGAATAGGCTAAGATCGGTCGAGTCCTCCGATGCAGACTTTGCAACCGGAGACGGGGATTATCGAATAGGCTAAGATCGGTCGTATTGCCCAGTGCAGTCGATGCAACCGCAAGGTCGATGCAAACAAAGGTTTGGGTTTGGGTTTGGGTTTGGGTTTGGGTTTGGGTTTGGGTTTGGGTTTGGGTTTGGGTTTGGGTTTGGGTTTGGGTTTGGGTTTGGGTTTGGGTTTGGATTTGGTTTGGTTTGGTTTGGTTTGGTTTGTTTTGGTTTGGCTTGGCTTGGCTTGGCTTGGCTTGGTTTGGTTTGGTTTGGTTTGGTTTGGTTTGGTTTGGTTTGGTTTGGTTTGGTTTGGTTTGGTTTGGCTTGGTTTGGTTTGGTTTTGTAGGTTTGGGTTTGGTTTGGTTTGGAATTATCGAATAGGCTAATATCGGTGATTCATCCGGTGCAGACGGTGCAACCGGAGAACGGGATTAATCGAATAGGTTAAGATGGGTTGATTCAAACGGTGCTGACGTTGCGACCGGAGGCGGGGATTATCGAATAGGAAAGACCGATCGATTCACCTGGTGCAGACGGTGCAAACGGAGATCAGGATTAAGTGAATAGGCTAAGGATCGGTCGAGTCCTCCGATGCAGACTTTGCAACCGGAGACAGGGATTATCGAATAGGCTAAGATCGGTCGTTTCGCCCGGTGCAGTCTATGCAACCGGAGACCGGCATTAATAGAATGTTCTAAGAGCGGCGCAAACGTTGCGACCGAAGACCGGGATTATCGAATAGGTTTGTTTTTGGGTTTGATTTTGAGTATGTGTTTGGGTTTTGGTTTGGGTTTGGGTTTGGGTTTGGTTAGGTTTGGTTTGGTTTGGTTTGGTTTGGTTTGGTTTGGTTTGGTTTGGTGTGGGATTATTGAATAGGCCAAGATCGTTGATTCACCCGGTGCAGACGGTGCAACCGGAGAACGGGTTTAATCGAATAGGTTAAAATCGGTCGATTCACCAGGTGCAGCGTTGCGACCGGAGACTGGGATTATCGAATAGGCTAAGACCGATCTATTCATCCGGTGCAGATAGTGCAACTGAAGAACGGGATTAATCGAATAGGCTAAGATCGGGCGATTCGTCCGATGCAGACGGTGCAAACGGAGACCAGGATTAATCGAATGTTCTAGGAGCGGTCGACTCGTCCGATGCAGACGATTATCGAGGCCGGGATTATCGAATAGGTTAAGATCGGTCGATTCACGAGGTGCAGACGGTGCGACGGGAGACCGGGATTAATCGAATAGGCTAAGATCGGTCGTTTTGAACGGTGCAGTCGATGCAACCGGAGACCGGCATTAATCGAATGTTCTAAGAGCGGCGCAAACGTTGCTACCGTAGACCGAGGTTATCGAATAGGTTAAGATCCGTCGATTCAACCGGTGCAGACGTTGCGACGGGAAACCGAGATCAATCGTATAGGTTAAGATCGGTCGATTCACGAGGTGCAGACGGTGCGACGGGAGACCGGCATTAATTGAATGTTCTAAGAGCGGAGCAAACGTTGCGACTGATGACCGGGATTAGCGAATAGGTTAAGATCGGTCGATTCACGAGGTGCAGACGGTGCGACGGGAGATCAGGATTAATCGAATAGGCTAAGATCGGTCGTTTTGAACGGTGCAGTCGATGCAACCGGAGACCGGCATTAATCGAATGTTCTAAGAGCGGAGCAAACGTTGCGACTGAAGACCGGGATTAGCGAATAGGTTTGGGTTTTGTTTGGTTTTGTTTAGGTTTGGTTTGGTTTGGTTTTGTGGGGTTTGGTTTGGTTTGGTTTGGTTTGGTTTGGTTTGGCATGGTTTGGTTTGGTTTTGTAGGGTTGGGTTTGGTTTGGTTTGGGATTATCGAATAGGCTAAGATCGGTGATGCACCCGGTGCAGACGGTGCAACCGGAGAACGGGATTAATCGAATAGGTTAAGATGGGTTGATTCACCCGGTGCAGACGTTGCGACCGGAGGCGGGGATTATCGAATAGGATAAGACCGGTCGATTCACCTGGTGCAGACAGTGCAAACGGAGATCAGTATTAATTGAATAGGTTAAGATCGGTCGAGTCCTCCGATGCAGACTTTGCAACCGGAGACGGGGATTATCGAATAGGCTAAGATCGGTCGTATTGCCCGGTGCAGTCGATGCAACCGGAGACCGGCATTAATCGAATGTTCTAAGAGCGGCGCAAACGTTGCGACTGAAGACCGGGATTAGCGAATATGTTTGGGTTTTGGTTTGGGTTTGGGTTTGGTTTTGGGTTTTGGTTTTGGTTTGGGTTTGGGTTTGGGTTTGGGTTTGGGTTTGGGTTTGGGTTTTGTTTGGTTTTGGTTAGGTTTGGTTTGGTTTGGTTTTGTAGGTTTTGTTTTTTTTTGGTTTGGTTAGATTTGGTTTGGTTTGGCCTGTTTTGGTTTGGTTTGGTTTGGTTTGGTTTGGTTTGATTTGGCTTGGTTTGGTTTGGTTTTGTAGGGTTGGGTTTGGTTTGGTTTGGGATTATCGAATAGGCTAAGATCGGTGATTCATCCGGTGTAGACGGTGCAAATGGAGAACGGGATTAATCGAATAGGTTAAGGTGGGTTGATTCAACGGGTGCAGACGTTGCGACCGGAGGCGGGGATTATCGAATAGGAAAGACCGATCGATTCACCTGGTGCAGACGGTGCAAACGGAGATCAGGATTAATTGAATAGGCTAAGATCGGTCGAGTCCTCCGATGCAGACTTTGCAACCGGAGACGGGGATTATCGAATAGGCTAAGATCGGTCGTTTCGCCTGGTGCAGTCTATGCAACCGGAGACCGGCATTAATAGAATGTTCTAAGAGCGGCGCAAACGTTGCGACCGAAGACCGGGATTATCGAATAGGTTTGTTTTTGGGTTTGATTTTGAGTATGTGTTTGGGTTTTGGTTTGGGTTTGGGTTTGGGTTTGGGTTTGGGTTTGGGTTTGGGTTTGGGTTTGGTTAGGTTTGGTTAGGTTTGGTTTGGTTTGGTTTGGTTTGGTTTGGTTTGGCTTTGTATTGTTTGGTTTGGTTTGGTTTGGTGTGAGATTATTGAATAGGCTAAGATCGTTGATTCACCCGGTGCAGACGGTGCAACCGGAGAACGGGTTTAATCGAGTAGGTTTGGGTTTGGTTTTTGTTTGGGTTTGATTTGGTTAGGTTACGTTTGGTTAGGTTTGGTTTGGTTTGGTTTAGTTTGGTTTGGTTTGGTTTTGTATTGTTTGGTTTGGTTTGGTTTGGGATTATCGAATAGGCTAAGATCGGTGATTCACCCGGTGCAGACGGTGCAATCGGAGAACGGGTTTAATCGAGTAGGTTTGGGTTTGGTTTTTGTTTGGGTTTGATTTTGTTAGGTTACGTTTGGTTACGTTTGGTTTGGTTTGGTTTAGTTTGGTTTGGTTTGGTTTCGTATTGTTTGGTTTGGTTTGGTTTGGGATTATCGAATAGTCTAAGATCGTTGATTCACCCGGTGCAGACGGTGCAACCGGAGAACGGGTTTAATCGAGTAGGTTTGGGTTTGGTTTTTGTTTGGGTTTGATTTGGTTAGGTTACGTTTGGTTACGTTTGGTTTGGTTTGGTTTAGTTTGGTTTGGTTTGGTTTCGTATTGTTTGGTTTGGTTTGGTTTGGGATTATCGAATAGGCTAAGAACGGTGATTCACCCGGTGCAGACGGTGCAATCGGAGAACGGGATTAATCGAATAGGTTAAGATCGGTTGATTCACCCGGTGCAGACATTGCGACCAGAGACCGGGATTATCGAATAGGCTAAGATCGGGCGATTCGTCCGATGCAGATGGTGCAAACTGAGACCAGGATTAATCGAGTGTTGTAGGATCGGTCGTTTCGCCGGATGCAGTCGATGCAACCGGAGTCCGGCATTAATCGAATGTTCTAGTAGCGGTCGATTCGTCCGATGTAGACGATGCAACCGGAGGCCGGCATTTTTCGAATGTTCTAATAGCGACCGATTCGTCCGATGCAGACGGTGCAATCGGAGACCGGTATTAATCGAATAGTCTAAGATCGGGCGATTCGTCCGATGTAGATGGTGCATTCCGAGACCAGGATTTATTGAATAGGCTAAGATCGTTCGAGTCTTCTGATGCAGTCTTTGCGACCGGCGACGGGGATTATCGAATAGGCTAAGATCGGCCCTTTTGTCCGGTGCAGTCGATGCAACCGGTGACCGGCATTAATCGAATGTTCTAAGAGCGGCGCAAAGGTTCCGGCCGAAGGCCGGGATATTCGAATAGGTTAAGATCGGTCGATTCACCCGGTGCAGACGGTGCAACCGGAGAACGGGATTAATCGAATAGGTTAAGATCGGTTGATTCACCAGGTGCAGCGTTGCGACCGGAGACCGGGATTATCGAATAGGCTAAGACCGATCGATTCATCCGGTGCAGACGGTGCTACCGAAAAACGGGATTAATTGGGTTTAGGTTTTGGTATGGGTTTGGGTTTGGGTTTTGGTTTGGGTTTGGGTTTGGGTTTGGGTTTGGGTTTGGGTTTGGGTTTGGGTTTGGGTTTGGGTTTGGGTTTGGGTTTGGGTTTGGGTTTGGGTTTGGGTTTGGGTTTGGGTTTGGGTTTGGGTTTGGGTTTGGGTTTGCGTTTGCGTTTGAGTTTGGGTTAGGTTTGGTTTGGTTTGGGTTGGCTTGGCTTGGCTTGACTTGGCTTGGCTTGGCTTGGTTTAGTTTGGTTTGGTTTGGTTTGGTTTGGTTTGGTTTGGTTTGGTTTGGTTTGGTTTGGTTTGGTTTGGTTTGGTTTGGTTTGGTTTGGTTTGGTTTGGTTTGGTTTGGTTTGGTTTGGTTTGGTTTGGTTTGGTTTGGTTTGGTTTGGTTTGGTTTGGTTTGGTTTGGTTTGGTTTGGTTTGGTTTGGTTTGGTTTGGTTTGGTTTGGTTTGGTTTGGTTTGGTTTGGTTTGGTTTGGTTTGGTTTGGTTTGGTTTGGTTTGGTTTGGTTTGGTTTGGTTTGGTTTGGTTTGGTTTGGTTTGGTTTGGTTTGGTTTGGTTTGGTTTGGTTTGGTTTGGTTTGGTTTGGTTTGGTTTGGTTTGGTTTGGTTTGGTTTGGTTTGGTTTGGTTTGGTTTGGTTTGGTTTGGTTTGGTTTGGTTTGGTTTGGTTTGGTTTGGTTTGGTTTGGTTTGGTTTGGTTTGGTTTGGTTTGGTTTGGTTTGGCTGGGTTTGGTTTGGTTTTGTAGGTTTGGGTTTGGTTTGGTTTGGGATTATCGAATAGGCTAAGATCGGTGATTCACCCGGTGCAGACGGTGCAACCGGAGAACGGGATTAATCGAATAGGTTAAGATGGGTTGATTCAACCGGTGCAGACGTTGCGACCGGAGGCGGGGATTATCGAATAGGAAAGACCGATCGATTCACCTGGTGCAGACGGTGCAAACGGAGATCAGGATTAAGTGAATAGGCTAAGGATCGGTCGAGTCCTCCGATGCAGACTTTGCAACCGGAGACGGGGATTATCGAATAGGCTAAGATCGGTCGTTTCGCCCGGTGCAGTCTATGCAACCGGAGACCGGCATTAATAGAATGTTCTAAGAGCGGCGCAAACGTTGCGACCGAAGACCGGGATTATCGAATAGGTTTGTTTTTGGGTTTGATTTTGAGTATGTGTTTGGGTTTTGGTTTGGGTTTGGGTTTGGGTTTGGTTAGGTTTGGTTTGGTTTGGTTTGGTTTGGTTTGGTTTGGTTTGGTTTGGTTTGGTGTGGGATTATTGAATAGGCCAAGATCGTTGATTCACCCGGTGCAGACGGTGCAACCGGAGAACGGGTTTAATCGAATAGGTTAAAATCGGTCGATTCACCAGGTGCAGCGTTGCGACCGGAGACTGGGATTATCGAATAGGCTAAGACCGATCTATTCATCCGGTGCAGATAGTGCAACTGAAGAACGGGATTAATCGAATAGGCTAAGATCGGGCCATTCGTCCGATTCAGACGGTGCAGACGGAGACCAGGATTAATCGAATATTCTAGGAGCGGTCGACTCGTCCGATGCAGACGATTATCGAGGCCGGGATTATCGAATAGGTTAAGATCGGTCGATTCACGAGGTGCAGACGGTGCGACGGGAGACCGGATTAATCGAATAGGCTAAGATCGGTCGTTTTGAACGGTGCAGTCGATGCAACCGGAGACCGGCATTAATCGAATGTTCTAAGAGCGGCGCAAACGTTTCTACATTTTACATGCAGTATTAATTGAATAGGCTAAGATCGGTCGAGTCCTCCGATGCAGACTTTGCAACCGGAGACGGGGATTATCGAATAGGCTAAGATCGGTCGTATTGCCCAGTGCAGTCGATGCAACCGCAAGGTCGATGCAAACAAAGGTTTGGGTTTGGGTTTTGGTTTGGGTTTGGGTTTGGGTTTGGGTTTGGGTTTGGGTTTGGGTTTGGGTTTGGGTTTGGGTTTGGGTTTGGGTTTGGGTTTGGGTTTGGGTTTGGGTTTGGGTTTGGGTTTTGGTTTGGGTTTGGGTTTGGGTTTGGGTTTGGGTTTGGGTTTGGGTTTGGGTTTGGGTTTGGGTTTGGGTTTGGGTTTGGGTTTGGGTTTGGGTTTGGGTTTGGGTTTGGGTTTGGGTTTGGGTTTGGGTTTGGGTTTGGGTTTGGGTTTGGGTTTGGGTTTGGGTTTGGGTTTGGGTTTGGGTTTGGGTTTGGGTTTGGGTTTGGGTTTGGGTTTGGGTTTGGGTTTGGGTTTGGGTTTGGGTTTGGGTTTGGGTTTGGGTTTGGGTTTGGGTTTGGGTTTGGGTTTGGGTTTGGGTTTGGTTTGGTTTGGTTTGTTTTGGTTTGGCTTGGCTTGGCTTGGCTTGGCTTGGCTTGGTTTGGTTTGGTTTGGTTTGGTTTGGTTTGGTTTGGTATGGTTTGGTTTGGTTTGGTTTGGTTTGGTTTGGTTTGTTTTGGTTTGGTTTGGTTTGGTTTGGTTTGGCTTGGTTTGGTTTGGTTTTGTAGGTTTGGGTTTGGTTTGGTTTGGAATTATCGAATAGGCTAAGATCGGTGATTCATCCGGTGCAGACGGTGCAACCGGAGAACGGGATTAATCGAATAGGTTAAGATGGGTTGATTCAACCGGTGCAGACGTTGCGACCGGAGGCGGGGATTATCGAATAGGAAAGACCGATCGATTCACCTGGTGCAGACGGTGCAAACGGAGATCAGGATTAAGTGAATAGGCTAAGGATCGGTCGAGTCCTCCGATGCAGACTTTGCAACCGGAGACAGGGATTATCGAATAGGCTAAGATCGGTCGTTTCGCCCGGTGCAGTCTATGCAACCGGAGACCGGCATTAATAGAATGTTCTAAGAGCGGCGCAAACGTTGCGACCGAAGACCGGGATTATCGAATAGGTTTGTTTTTGGGTTTGATTTTGAGTATGTGTTTGGGTTCTGGTTTGGGTTTGGGTTTGGGTTTGGTTAGGTTTGGTTTGGTTTGGTTTGGTTTGGTTTGGTTTGGTTTGGTTTGGTGTGGGATTATTGAATAGGCCAAGATCGTTGATTCACCCGGTGCAGACGGTGCAACCGGAGAACGGGTTTAATCGAATAGGTTAAAATCGGTCGATTCACCAGGTGCAGCGTTGCGACCGGAGACTGGGATTATCGAATAGGCTAAGACCGATCTATTCATCCGGTGCAGATAGTGCAACTGAAGAACGGGATTAATCGAATAGTCTAAGATCGGGCCATTCGTCCGATTCAGACGGTGCAGACGGAGACCAGGATTAATCGAATATTCTAGGAGCGGTCGACTCGTCCGATGCAGACGATTATCGAGGCCGGGATTATCGAATAGGTTAAGATCGGTCGATTCACGAGGTGCAGACGGTGCGACGGGAGACCGGGATTAATCGAATAGGCTAAGATCGGTCGTTTTGAACGGTGCAGTCGATGCAACCGGAGACCGGCATTAATCGAATGTTCTAAGAGCGGCGCAAACGTTGCTACCGTAGACCGAGGTTATCGAATAGGTTAAGATCCGTCGATTCAACCGGTGCAGACGTTGCGACGGGAAACCGAGATCAATCGTATAGGTTAAGATCGGTCGATTCACGAGGTGCAGACGGTGCGACGGGAGACCGGCATTAATTGAATGTTCTAAGAGCGGAGCAAACGTTGCGACTGAAGACCGGGATTAGCGAATAGGTTAAGATCGGTCGATTCACGAGGTGCAGACGGTGCGACGGGAGATCAGGATTAATCGAATAGGCTAAGATCGGTCGTTTTGAACGGTGCAGTCGATGCAACCGGAGACCGGCATTAATCGAATGTTCTAAGAGCGGAGCAAACGTTGCGACTGAAGACCGGGATTAGCGAATAGGTTTGGGTTTTGTTTGGTTTTGTTTAGGTTTGGTTTGGTTTGGTTTTGTGGGGTTTGGTTTGGTTTGGTTTGTTTTGGTTTTGTTTGGCTTGGTCTGGTTTGGTTTTGTAGGGTTGGGTTTGGTTTGGTTTGAGATTATCGAATAGGCTAAGATCGGTGATTCACCCGGTGCAGACGGTGCAACCGGAGAACGGGATTAATCGAATAGGTTAAGATGGGTTGATTCACCCGGTGCAGACGTTGCGACCGGAGGCGGGTATTATCGAATAGGATAAGACCGATCGATTCACCTGGTGCAGACAGTGCAAACGGAGATCAGTATTAATTGAATAGGTTAAGATCGGTCGAGTCCTCCGATGCAGACTTTGCAACCGGAGACGGGGATTATCGAATAGGCTAAGATCGGTCGTATTGCCCGGTGCAGTCGATGCAACCGGAGACCGGCATTAAACGAGTGTTCTAAGAGCGGCGCAAACGTTGCGACTGAAGACCGGGATTAGCGAATATGTTTGGGTTATGGTTTGGGTTTGGGTTTGGTTTTGGGTTTTGGTTTTGGTTTGGGTTTGGGTTTGGGTTTGGGTTTGGGTTTGGGTTTTGTTTGGTTTTGGTTAGGTTTGGTTTGGTTTGGTTTTGTAGGTTTTGTTTTTTTTTGGTTTGGTTAGATTTGCTTTGGTTTGGCTTGTTTTGGTTTGGTTTGGTTTGGTTTGGTTTGGTTTGGTTTGGTTTGGCTTGGTTTGGTTTGGTTTTGTAGGGTTGGGTTTGGTTTGGTTTGGGATTATCGAATAGGCTAAGATCGGTGATTCATCCGGTGTAGACGGTGCAAATGGAGAACGGGATTAATCGAATAGGTTAAGGTGGGTTGATTCAACGGGTGCAGACGTTGCGACCGGAGGCGGGGATTATCGAATAGGAAAGACCGATCGATTCACCTGGTGCAGACGGTGCAAACGGAGATCAGGATTAATTGAAAAGGCTAAGATCGGTCGAATCCTCCGATGCAGACTTTGCAACCGGAGACGGGGATTATCGAATAGGCTAAGATTGGTCGTTTCGCCCGGTGCGGTCTATGCAACCGGAGACCGGCATTAATAGAATGTTCTAGGAGCGGCGCAAACGTTGCGACCGAAGACCGGGATTATCGTATAGGTTTGTTTTTGGGTTTGATTTTGAGTATGTGTTTGGGTTTTGGTTTGGGTTTGGGTTTGGGTTTGGGTTTGGGTTTGGGTTTGGGTTTGGGTTTGGATTTGGTTAGGTTTTGGTTAGGTTTGGTTTGGTTTGGTTTGGTTTGGTTTGGTTTGGTTAGTTTAGTTTTGGTTTGGTTTGGTTTGGTTTGGTTTGGTTTGGGATTATCGAATAGGCTAAGATAGGTGATTCACCCGGTGCAGACGTTGCAACCAGAGACCGGGATTATCGAATAGGCTAAGATCTGGCGATTCGTCCGATGCAGTCGATACAACCGGAGTCCGGCATTAATCGAATGTTCTAGTAGCGGTCGATTCGTCCGATGTAGACGGTGCAACCGGAGGCCGGCATTTTTCGAATGTTCTAATAGCGACCGATTCGTCCGATGCAGACGGTGCAATCGGAGACCGGTATTAATCGAATAGTCTAAGATCGGGCGATTCGTCCGATGTAGATGGTGCATTCCGAGACAAGGATTAATTGAATAGGCTAAGATCGTTCGAGTCTTCTGATGCAGTCTTTGCGACCGGAGACGGGGATTATCGAATAGTCTAAGATCGGCCCTTTTGCCCGGTGCAGTCGATGCAACCGGTGACCGGCATTAATCGAATGTTCTAAGAGCGGCGCAAACGTTGCGACTGAAGACCGGGATTAGCGAATATGTTTGGGTTTGGGTTTGGGTTTTGTTTGGTTTTGGTTAGGTTTGGTTTGGTTTGGTTTTGTAGGTTATGTTTTGGTTTGGTTTGTTTTGGTTTGGTTTGGTTTGGTTTGGTTTGGTTTGGTTTGGTTTGGTTTGGTTTGGTTTGGTTTGGTTTGGCTTGGTTTGGTATGGTTTTGTAGGGTTGGGCTTGGTTTGGTTTGGGATTATCGAATAGGCTAAGATTGGTGATTCACTTGATGCAGACGGTGCAACCGGAGAACGCGATTAATCGAATAGGTTAAGATGGGTTGATTCAACCGGTGCAGACGTTGCGACCGGAGGCGGGGATTATCGAATAGGAAAGACCGATCGATTCACCTGGTGCAGACGGTGCAAACGGAGATCAGGATTAATTGAATAGGCTAAGATCGGTCGAGTCCTCCGATGCAGACTTTGCAACCGGAGACGGGGATTATCGAATAGGCTAAGATCGGTCGTTTCGCCCGGTGCAGTCTATGCAACCGGAGAAGGGCATTAATAGAATGTTCTAAGAGCGGCGCAAACGTTGCGACCGAAGACCGGGATTATCGAATAGGTTTGTTTTTGGGTTTGATTTTGAGTATGTGTTTGGGTTTTGGTTTGGGTTTGGGTTTGGTTAGGTTTGGTTTGGTTTGGTTTGGTTTTGTTTGGCTTTGTATTGTTTGGTTTGGTTTGGTTAGGTGTGGGATTATTGAATAGGCTAAGATCGTTGATTCACCCGGTGCAGACGGTGCAACCGGAGAACGGGTTTAATCGAATAGGTTAAAATCGGTCGATTCACCAGGTGAAGACGTTGCGACCGGAGATCGGGATTAATCGAATAGGTTTGGGTTTTGTTTTGGGTTTGGTTTTGGTTTGGGTTTGAGTTTGGTTTGGGTTTGATATGGTTAGGTTAGGTTTGGTTTGATTTGGTTTGGTTTTGTATTGTTTGGTTTGGTTTGGTTTGGTTTGGGATTATCGAATAGGCTAAGATCGGTGATTCACTCGGTGCAGACGGTGCAAACGGAGACCAGGATTAATCGAGTGTTCTAAGATCGGTCGTTTCGCCGGATGCAGTCGATGCAACCGGAGTCCGGCATTAATCGAATGTTCTAGGAGCGGTCTATTCGTCTGATGTAGACGATGCAACCGGAGACCGGCATTATTCGAATGTTCTAGTAGCGACCGATTCGTCGGATGCAGACGGTGCAATCGGAGACCGGTATTAAGCGAATATTCTAAGATCGGGCGATTCGTCCGATGTAGATGGTGCATTCCGAGACCAGGATTAATTGAATAGGCTAAGATCGTTCGAGTCTTCTGATGCAGTCTTTGCGACCGGATACGGGGATTATCGAATAGGCTAAGATCGGTTGATTCACCCGGTGCATACGTTGCGACCGGAGACCGGCATTAATCGAATGTTCTAAGAGCGGCGCAAACGTTGCAGCTGAAGACCGGGATTAGCGAATATGTTTGGGTTTGGTTTTGGGTTTCGGTTTGGGTTTGGGTTTTGGTTTGGGTTTGGTTAGGTTTGGTTTGGTTTGGTTTGGTTTGATTTTGTAGGTTTTGTTTTGGTTTGGTTTGGTTTGTTTTGGTTTGGTTTGGTTCGGTTTGGTTTGATTTGGTTTGGTATGGTTTATTTTGTTTTGGTTTGGTTTGGTTTGTTTTGTTTTGTTTTGGTTTGGTATGGTTTGGTTTGGTTTGGTTTGGTTTGGTTTGGTTTGGTTTGGTTTGGTTTGGTTTGGCTTGGTTTGGTTTGGTTTTGTAGGGTTGGGTTTGGTTTGGTTTGGGATTATCGAATAGGCTAAGATCGGTGATTCACCCGGTGCAGACGGTGCAACCGGAGAACGGGATTAATCGAATAGGTTAAGATGGGTTGATTCAACCGGTGCAGACGTTGCGACCGGAGGCGGGGATTATCGAATAGGAAAGACCGATCGATTCATCCGGTACAGACGGTGCAAACGGAGACCAGGATTAATTGAATAGGCTAAGATCGGTCGAGTCCTCCGATGCAGACTTTGCAACCGGAGACGGGGATTATCGAATAGGCTAAGATCGGTCGTTTCGCCCGGTGCAGTCTATGCAACCGGAGACCGGCATTAATAGAATGTTCTAAGAGCGGCGCAAACGTTGCGACCGAAGACCGGGATTATCGAATAGGTTTGTTTTTGGGTTTGATTTTGGGTTTGATTTTGAGTATGTGTTTGGGTTTTGGTTTGGGTTTGGGTTTGGTTAGGTTTGGTTTGGTTTTGTTTGGTTAGGATTGGTTTGGTTTGGTTTGGTTTGGTTTGGTTTGGTTTGGTGTGGGATTATTGAATAGGCTAAGATCGTTGATTCACCCGGTGCAGACGGTGCAGCCGGAGAACGGGTTTAATCGAATAGGTTAAAATCGGTCGATTCACCAGGTGAAGACGTTGCGACCGGAGATCGGGATTAATCGAATAGGTTTGGGTTTGGGTTTGGGTTTGGGTTTGGGTTTGGTTTGGGTTTGGTTAGGTTTGGTTTGGTTTGGTTTGGTTTGGTTTGGGATTATCGAATAGGCTAAGATCGGTGATTCACCCGGTGCAGACGGTGCAACCGGAGAACGGGATTAATCGAATAGGTTAAGATCGGTTGATTCACCCGGTGCAGACGTTGCGACCAGAGACCGGGATTATCGAATAGGCTAAGATCGGGCGATTCGTCCAATGCAGACGATGCAAACGGAGACCAGGATTAATCGAGTGTTCTAAGATCGGTCGTTTCGCCGGATGCAGTCGATGCAAAAGGAGTCCGGCATTAATCGAATGTTCTAGGAGCGGTCTATTCGTCCGATGTAGCCGATGCAACCGGAGACCGGCATTATTCGAATGTTCTAATAGCGATCGATTCGTCCGATGCAGACGGTGCAATCGGAGACCGGTATTAATCGAATAGTCTAAGATCGGGCGATTCGTCCGATGTAGATGGTGCATTCCGAGACCAGGATTAATTGAATAGGCTAAGATCGTTCGAGTCTTCTGATGCAGTCTTTGCGACCGGAGACGGGGATTATCGAACAGGCTAAGACTGATCGATTCATCCGGTGCAGACGCTGCAACCGGAGACCGGGATTATCGAACAGGCTAAGACTGATCGATTCATCCGGTGCACACGCTGCAACCGAAGAACGGGATTAATCGAATAGGCTAAGATCGGGCGATTCGTCCGATGTAGATGGTGCAATCCGAGACCAGGATTAATCGAATAGGCTAAGATCGATCGTTTTGCCCGGTGCAGTCGATGCAACCGGAGACCGGCATTAATCGAATGTTCTAAGAGCGGCGCAAACGTTGCGACCGAAAACACGGATTATCGAATAGGTTTGCGTTTGGGTTTGATTTTGGGTTTGATTTTGAGTATGGGTTTGGGTTTTGGTTCGGGTTAGGTTTTGGTTAGTTTTGGTTTGTTTTGGTTTGGTTTGTTTTTGTTTGTTTTGGTTATGTTTGGTTTGGTTTGGTTTCGTTGTGTTTGGTTTGGTTTGGTATGGCTTGGTTTGGTTTTGTAGGGTTGGGTTTGGTTTGGTTTGGTTTGGTTTGGGATTATCGAATATGCTAAGATCGGTGATTCATCCGGTGCAGACGGTGCAGCCGGAGGCCGGGATTACCGAATAGGCTAAGATCGGGCGTTTGGTTTGGTTTGTTTTGGTTTGGTATGGTTTGGTTTGGTTTGGTTTGGTTTAGTTTGGTTTGGTTTAGTTTGGTTTGGTTTGGTTTGGCTTGGTTTGGTTTTGTAGGGTTGGGTTTGGTTTGGTTTGGGATTATCGAATAGGCTAAGATCGGTGATTCACCCGGTGCAGACGGTGCAACCGGAGAATGGGATTAATCGAATAGGTTAAGATGGGTTGATTCACCCGGTGCAGACGTTGCGACCGGAGGCGGGGATTATCGAATAGGAAAGACCGATCGATTCATCCGGTGCAGACGGTGCAAACGGAGACCAGGATTAATTGAATAGGCTAAGATCGGTCGAGTCCTCCGATGCAGACTTTGCAACCGGAGACGGGGATTATCGAATAGGCTAAGATCGGTCGTTTCGCCCGGTGCAGTCTATGCAACCGGAGACCGACATTAATAGAATGTTCTAAGAGCGGCGCAAACGTTGCGACCGAAGATCGGGATTATCGAATAGGTTTGTTTTTGGGTTTGATTTTAGGTTTGATTTTGAGTATTTGTTTGGGTTTTGGTTTGGGTTTGGGTTTGGGTTTGGTTAGGTTTGGTTTGGTTTGGTTTGGTTTAGTTTGGTTAGGATTGGTTTGGTTTGGTTTGGTTTGGTTTGGTTTGGTGTGGGATTATTGAATAGGCTAAGATCGTTGATTCATCCGGTGCAGACGGTGCAACCGGAGAACGGGTTTAATCGAATAGGTTAAAATCGGTCGATTCACCAGGTGAGGACGTTGCGATCGGAGATCGGGATTAATCGAATAGGTTTGGGTTTTGTTTTGGGTTTGGGTTTGGTTTGGGTTTGGGTTTGGTTTGGGTTTGATTTGGTTGGGTTAGGTTTGGTTTGGTTTGGTTTGGTTTGGTTTTGTATTGTTTGGTTTGGTGTGGTTTGGTTTGGCTTTTTATTGTTTGGTTTGGTTTGGTTTGGTGTGGGATTATTGAATAGGCTAAGATCGTTGATTCACCCGGTGCAGACGGTGCAGCCGGAGAACGGGTTTAATCGAATAGGTTAAAATCGGTCGATTCACCAGGTGAAGACGTTGCGACCGGAGATCGGGATTCATCGAATAGGTTTGGGTTTGGTATAGGGTTTGGGTTTGGGTTTGGGTTTGATTTGGTTAGGTTAGGTTTGGTTTGGTTTGGTTTGGCTTGGTTTGGTTTGGTTTTGTAGGGTTGGGTTTGGTTTGGTTTGGGATTATCGAATAGGCTAAGATCGGTGATTCACCCGGTGCAGACGGTGCAACCGGAGAACGGGATTAATCGAATAGGTTAAGATGGGTTGATTCAACCGGTGCAGACGTTGCGACCGGAGGCGGGGATTATCGAATAGGAAAGACCGATCGATTCATCCGGTACAGACGGTGCAAACGGAGACCAGGATTAATTGAATAGGCTAAGATCGGTCGAGTCCTCCGATGCAGACTTTGCAACCGGAGACGGGGATTATCGAATAGGCTAAGATCGGTCGTTTCGCCCGGTGCAGTCTATGCAACCGGAGACCGGCATTAATAGAATGTTCTAAGAGCGGCGCAAACGTTGCGACCGAAGACCGGGATTATCGAATAGGTTTGTTTTTGGGTTTGATTTTGAGTTTGATTTTGAGTATGTGTTTGGGATTTGGTTTGGGTTTGGGTTTGGTTAGGTTTGGTTTGGTTTTGTTTGGTTAGGATTGGTTAGTTTTGGTTTGTTTTGGTTTGGTTTGTTTTTGTTTGTTTTGGTTATGTTTGGTTTGGTTTGGTTTCGTTGTGTTTGGTTTGGTTTGGTATGGCTTGGTTTGGTTTTGTAGGGTTGGGTTTGGTTTGGTTTGGTTTGGTTTGGGATTATCGAATATGCTAAGATCGGTGATTCATCCGGTGCAGACGGTGCAGCCGGAGGCCGGGATTACCGAATAGGCTAAGATCGGGCGTTTGGTTTGGTTTGTTTTGGTTTGGTATGGTTTGGTTTGGTTTGGTTTGGTTTAGTTTGGTTTGGTTTAGTTTGGTTTGGTTTGGTTTGGCTTGGTTTGGTTTTGTAGGGTTGGGTTTGGTTTGGTTTGGGATTATCGAATAGGCTAAGATCGGTGATTCACCCGGTGCAGACGGTGCAACCGGAGAATGGGATTAATCGAATAGGTTAAGATGGGTTGATTCACCCGGTGCAGACGTTGCGACCGGAGGCGGGGATTATCGAATAGGAAAGACCGATCGATTCATCCGGTGCAGACGGTGCAAACGGAGATCAGGATTAATTGAATAGGCTAAGATCGGTCGAGTCCTCCGATGCAGACTTTGCAACCGGAGACGGGGATTATCGAATAGGCTAAGATCGGTCGTTTCGCCCGGTGCAGTCTATGCAACCGGAGACCGACATTAATAGAATGTTCTAAGAGCGGCGCAAACGTTGCGACCGAAGATCGGGATTATCGAATAGGTTTGTTTTTGGGTTTGATTTTAGGTTTGATTTTGAGTATGTGTTTGGGTTTTGGTTTGGGTTTGGGTTTGGGTTTGGTTAGGTATGGTTTGGTTTGGTTTGGTTTCGTTTGGTTAGGATTGGTTTGGTTTGGTTTGGTTTGGTTTGGTTTGGTGTGGGATTATTGAATAGGCTAAGATCGTTGATTCATCCGGTGCAGACGGTGCAACCGGAGAACGGGTTTAATCGAATAGGTTAAAATCGGTCGATTCACCAGGTGAGGACGTTGCGATCGGAGATCGGGATTAATCGAATAGGTTTGGGTTTTGTTTTGGGTTTGGGTTTGGTTTGGGTTTGGGTTTGGTTTGGGTTTGATTTGGTTGGGTTAGGTTTGGTTTGGTTTGGTTTGGTTTGGTTTTGTATTGTTTGGTTTGGTGTGGTTTGGTTTGGCTTTTTATTGTTTGGTTTGGTTTGGTTTGGTGTGGGATTATTGAATAGGCTAAGATCGTTGATTCACCCGGTGCAGACGGTGCAGCCGGAGAACGGGTTTAATCGAATAGGTTAAAATCGGTCGATTCACCAGGTGAAGACGTTGCGACCGGAGATCGGGATTCATCGAATAGGTTTGGGTTTGGTATAGGGTTTGGGTTTGGGTTTGGGTTTGATTTGGTTAGGTTAGGTTTGGTTTGGTTTGGTTTGGCTTGGTTTGGTTTGGTTTTGTAGGGTTGGGTTTGGTTTGGTTTGGGATTATCGAATAGGCTAAGATCGGTGATTCACCCGGTGCAGACGGTGCAACCGGAGAACGGGATTAATCGAATAGGTTAAGATGGGTTGATTCAACCGGTGCAGACGTTGCGACCGGAGGCGGGGATTATCGAATAGGAAAGACCGATCGATTCATCCGGTACAGACGGTGCAAACGGAGATCAGGATTAATTGAATAGGCTAAGATCGGTCGAGTCCTCCGATGCAGACTTTGCAACCGGAGACGGGGATTATCGAATAGGCTAAGATCGGTCGTTTCGCCCGGTGCAGTCTATGCAACCGGAGACCGGCATTAATAGAATGTTCTAAGAGCGGCGCAAACGTTGCGACCGAAGACCGGGATTATCGAATAGGTTTGTTTTTGGGTTTGATTTTGGGTTTGATTTTGAGTATGTGTTTGGGTTTTGGTTTGGGTTTGGTTTTGGTTTGGTTTGGTTTGGTTTTGTTTGGTTTGGTTTGGTTTGGTTTGGTTTTGTAGGGTTGGGTTTGGTTTGGTGTGGGATTATTGAATAGGCTAAGATCGTTGATTCACCCGGTGCAGACGGTGCAACCGGAGAACGGGTTTAATCGAATAGGTTAAAATCGGTCGATTCACCAGGTGAAGACGTTGCGACCGGAGATCGGGATTAATCGAATAGGTTTGGGTTTGGTTTTGGGTTTGGGTTTGGTTTGGGTTTGGGTTTGGTTTGGGTTTGATTTGGTTAGGTTAGGTTTGGTTTGGTTTGGTTTGGTTTGGTTTTGTATTGTTTGGTTTGGTTTGGTTTGGTTTGGCTTTTTATTGTTTGGTTTGGTTTGGTTTGGTGTGGGATTATTGAATAGGCTAAGATCGTTGATTCACCAGGTGCAGACGGTGCAGCCGGAGAACGGGTTTAATCGAATAGGTTAAAATCGGTCGATTCACCAGGTGAAGACGTTGCGACCGGAGATCGGGATTAATCGAATAGGTTTGGGTTTGGTATTGGGTTTGGGTTTGGGTTTGATTTGGTTAGGTTAGGTTTGGTTTGGTTTGGTTTGGTTTGGTTTGGGATTATCGAATAGGCTAAGATCGGTGATTCACCCGGTGCAGACGGTGCAACCGGAGAACATGATTAATCGAATAGGTTAAGATCGGTTGATTCACCCGGTGCAGACGTTGCGACAAGAGACCGGGATTATCGAATAGGCTAAGATCGGGCGATTCGTCCAATGCAGACGATGCAAACGGAGACCAGGATTAATCGAGTGTTCTAAGATCGGTCGTTTCGCCGGATGCAGTCGATGCAAAAGGAGTCCGGCATTAATCGAATGTTCTAGGAGCGGTCTATTCGTCCGATGTAGCCGATGCAACCGGAGACCGGCATTATTCGAATGTTCTAATAGCGATCGATTCGTCCGATGCAGACGGTGCAATCGGAGACCGGGATTAATCGAAGAGGCTAAGATCGGGCGATTCGTCCGATGTAGATGGTGCATTCCGAGACCAGGATTAATTGAATAGGCTAAGATCGGTCGAGTCTTCTGATGCAGTCTTTGCGACCGGAGACGGGGATTATCGAACAGGCTAAGACTGATCGATTCATCCGGTGCAGACGCTGCAACCAGAGACCGGGATTATCGAACAGGCTAAGACTGATCGATTCATCCGGTGCACACGCTGCAACCGAAGAACGGGATTAATCGAATAGGCTAAGATCGGGCGATTCGTCCGATGTAGATGGTGCAATCCGAGACCAGGATTAATCGAATAGGCTAAGATCGATCGTTTTGCCCGGTGCAGTCGATGCAACCGGAGACCGGCATTAATCGAATGTTCTAAGAGCGGCGCAAACGTTGCGACCGAAAACACGGATTATCGAATAGGTTTGCGTTTGGGTTTGATTTTGGGTTTGATTTTGAGTATGGGTTTGGGTTTTGGTTCGGGTTAGGTTTTGGTTAGTTTTGGTTTGTTTTGGTTTGGTTTGTTTTTGTTTGTTTTGGTTATGTTTGGTTTGGTTTGGTTTCGTTGTGTTTGGTTTGGTTTGGTATGGCTTGGTTTGGTTTTGTAGGGTTGGGTCTGGTTTGGTTTGGTTTGGTTTGGGATTATCGAATATGCTAAGATCGGTGATTCATCCGGTGCAGACGGTGCAGCCGGAGGCCGGGATTACCGAATAGGCTAAGATCGGGCGTTTGGTTTGGTTTGTTTTGGTTTGGTATGGTTTGGTTTGGTTTGGTTTGGTTTGGTTTGGTTTGGTTTAGTTTGGTTTGGTTTGGTTTGGCTTGGTTTGGTTTGGTTTTGTAGGGTTGGGCTTGGTTTGGTTTGGGATTATCGAATAGGCTAAGATCGGTGATTCACCCGGTGCAGACGGTGCAACCGGAGAACGGGATTAATCGAATAGGTTAAGATGGGTTGATTCACCCGGTGCAGACGTTGCGACCGGAGGCGGGGATTATCGAATAGGAAAGACCGATCGATTCACCTGGTGCAGACGGTGCAAACGGAGATCAGGATTAATTGAATAGGCTAAGATCGGTCGAGTCCTCCGATGCAGACTTTGCAACCGGAGACGGGGATTATCGAATAGGCTAAGATCGGTCGTTTCGCCCGGTGCAGTCTATGCAACCGGAGACCGGCATTAATAGAATGTTCTAAGAGCGGCGCAAACGTTGCGACCGAAGACCGGGATTATCGAATAGGTTTGTTTTTGGGTTTGATTTTAGGTTTGATTTTGAGTATGTGTTTGGGTTTTGGTTTGGGTTTGGGTTTGGGTTTGGTTAGGTTTGGTTTGGTTTGGTTTGGTTTGGTTTGGTTTGGTTTGGTTTGGTTTGGTTTGGTTTGGTTTGGTTTGGTGTGGGATTATTGAATAGGCTAAGATCGTTGATTCACTCGGTGCAGACGGTGCAACCGGAGAACGGGTTTAATCGAATAGGTTAAAATCGGTCGATTCACCAGGTGAGGACGTTGCGATCGGAGATCGGGATTAATCGAATAGGTTTGGGTTTTGTTTTGGGTTTGGGTTTGGTTTGGGTTTGGGTTTGGTTTGGGTTTGATTTGGTTGGGTTAGGTTTGGTTTGGTTTGGTTTGGTTTGGTTTTGTATTGTTTGGTTTGGTGTGGTTTGGTTTGGCTTTTTATTGTTTGGTTTGGTTTGGTTTGGTGTGGGATTATTGAATAGGCTAAGATCGTTGATTCACCCGGTGCAGACGGTGCAGCCGGAGAACGGGTTTAATCGAATAGGTTAAAATCGGTCGATTCACCAGGTGAAGACGTTGCGACCGGAGATCGGGATTCATCGAATAGGTTTGGGTTTGGTATAGGGTTTGGGTTTGGGTTTGGGTTTGATTTGGTTAGGTTAGGTTTGGTTTGGTTTGGTTTGGTTTGGTTTGGTTTGGTTTTGTATTGTTTGGTTTGGTTTGGGATTATCGAATAGGCTAAGATCGGTGATTCACCCGGTGCAGACGGTGCAACCGGAGAACGGGATTAATCGAATAGGTTAAGATCGGTTGATTCACCCGGTGCAGACGTTGCGACAAGAGACCGGGATTATCGAATAGGCTAAGATCGGGCGATTCGTCCAATGCAGACGATGCAAACGGAGACCAGGATTAATCGAGTGTTCTAAGATCGGTCGTTTCGCCGGATGCAGTCGATGCAAAAGGAGTCCGGCATTAATCGAATGTTCTAGGAGCGGTCTATTCGTCCGATGTAGCCGATGCAACCGGAGACCGGCATTATTCGAATGTTCTAATAGCGATCGATTCGTCCGATGCAGACGGTGCAATCGGAGACCGGTATTAATCGAATAGTCTAAGATCGGGCGATTCGTCCGATGTAGATGGTGCATTCCGAGACCAGGATTAATTGAATAGGCTAAGATCGTTCGAGTCTTCTGATGCAGTCTTTGCGACCGGAGACGGGGATTATCGAACAGGCTAAGACTGATCGATTCATCCGGTGCAGACGCTGCAACCAGAGACCGGAATTATCGAACAAGCTAAGACTGATCGATTCATCCGGTGCACACGCTGCAACCGAAGAACGGGATTAATCGAATAGGCTAAGATCGGGCGATTCGTCCGATGTAGATGGTGCAATCCGAGACCAGGATTAATCGAATAGGCTAAGATCGATCGTTTTGCCCGGTGCAGTCGATGCAACCGGAGACCGGCATTAATCGAATGTTCTAAGAGCGGCGCAAACGTTGCGACCGAAAACACGGATTATCGAATAGGTTTGCGTTTGGGTTTGATTTTGGGTTTGATTTTGAGTATGGGTTTGGGTTTTGGTTCGGGTTAGGTTTTGGTTAGTTTTGGTTTGGTTTGGTTTTGTTTGTTTTGGTTATGTTTGGTTTGGTTTGGTTTAGTTGTGTTTGGTTTGGTTTGGTATGGCTTGGTTTGGTTTTGTAGGGTTGGGTTTGGTTTGGTTTGGTTTGGTTTGGGATTATCGAATATGCTAAGATCGGTGATTCATCCGGTGCAGACGGTGCAGCCGGAGGCCGGGATTACCGAATAGGCTAAGATCGGGCGATTTGTCCGATGCAGACGGTGCAAACGGAGACCAGGATTAATCGAGTGTTCTAAGATCGGTCATTTCGCCGGATGCAGTCGATACAACAGGAGACCGGCATTAATCGAATGTTCTAAGAGCGACCGATTCGTTCGATGCAGACGGTGCAATCGGAGGCCGGTATTAATCGATTAAGCTAAGATCGGGCGATTCGTCCGATGTAGATGGTGCAATCCGAAACCAGGATTAATAGAATAGGCTAAGATCGGCCGTTTTGCCCGATGCAGTCGATGCAACTGGTGAGCGGCATTAATCAAATGTTCTAAGAGCGGCGCAAACGTTGCGACCGAAAGCCGGGATTATCGAATAGTTTAAGATCAGTCGATTCACCCGGTGCAGACGTTGCGACCAGAGACCGGGATTATCGAATAGGCTAAGATCGGGCGATTCGTCCGATGCAGACGGTGCAAACTGAGACCAGGATTAATAGAGTGTTGTAGGATCGGTCGTTTCGCCGGATGCAGTCGATGCAACCGGAGTCCGGCATTAATCGAATGTTCTAGGAGCGGTCGATTCGTCCGATGTAGACGATTCAATCGGAGACCGGTATTAATCGAATAGTCTAAGATCGGGCGATTCGTCCGATGTAGAAGGTGCATTCCGAGACCAGGATTAATTGAATAGGCTAAGATCGTTCGAGTCTTCTGATGCAGTCTTTGCGACCGGAGACGGGGATTATCGAATAGGCTAAGATCGGCCCTTTTGCCCGGTGCAGTCGATGCAACCGGTGACCGGCATTAATCGAATGTTCTAAGAGCGGCGCAAAGGTTCCGGCCGAAGGCCGGGATATTCGAATAGGTTAAGATCGGTTGATTCACCCGGTGCAGACGGTGCAACCGGAGAACGGGATTAATCGAATAGGTTAAGATCAGTTGATTCACCTGGTGCAGCGTTGCGACCGGAGACCGGGATTATCGAATAGGCTAAGACCGATCGATTCATCCGGTGCAGACGGTGCTACCAAAAAACGGTATTAATTGGGTTTAGGTTTTGGTATGGGTTTGGGTTTGTGTTTGTGTTTGGATTTGGATTTGGATTTGGATTTGGGTTTGGGTTTGGGTTTAGCTTTGGGTTTGGGTTTGGGTTTGGGTTTCGGTTTGGGTTTGGGTTTTGGTTTGGGTTTGGGTTTGGGTTTGGGTTTAGGTTTGGGTTTGGGTTTGGGTTTGGGTTTGGGTTTGGGTTTAGGTTTGGGTTTGGGTTTGGGTTTGGGTTTGGGTTTGGGTTTGGGTTTGGGTTTGGGTTTGGGTTTGGTTTTGGGTTTGGGTTTGGGTTTGGTTTGGTTTGGTTTGGTTTGGTTTGGTTTGGTTTGGTTTGGTTTGGTTTGGTTTGGTTTGGTTTGGTTTGGTTTGGTTTGGTTTGGTTTGGTTTGGTTTGGTATGGTTTGGTTTGTTTAGGTTAGTTTTGGTTTGGGTTGGTTTGGTTTGGTTTTGTATTGTTTGGTTTGGTTTGGTTTGGGATTATCGAATAGGCTAAGATTGGTGATTCACCCGGTGCACACGATGCAACCGGATAACGGGATTAATCGAATAGGTTAAGATGGGTTGATTCACCCGGTGCAGACGTTGCGACCGGAGGCGGGGATTATCGAATAGGATAAGACCGATCGATTCACCTGGTGCAGACGGTGCAAACGGAGATCAGGATTAATTGAATAGGCTAAGATCGGTCGAGTCCTCCGATGCAGACTTTGCAACCGCAGACGGGGATTATCGAATAGGTTAAGATCGGTCGATTCACCCGGTGCAGACGGTGCAACCGCAAACCGGCATTAATCGAATGTTCTAAGAGCGGCGCAAACGTTGCTACCGATGACCGGGTTTATCGAATAATTTAATATCGGTCGATTCACCCGGTGCAGACGGTGCAACCGGAGAACGGGATTAATCGAATAGGATAAGATCGGGCCATTCGTCCGATTCAGACGGTGCAGACGGAGAACAGGATTAATCGAATATTCTAGGAGCGGTCGACTCGTCCGATGCAGACGATTATCGAGGCCGGGATTATCGAATAGGTTAAGATCGGTCGATTCACGAGGTGCATACGGTGCGACGGGAGACCGGGATTAATCGAATGTTCTAAGAGCGGAGCAAACGTTGCGACTGAAGACCGGGATTAGCGAATAGGTTAAGATCGGTCGATTGACGAGGTGCAGACGGTGCGACGGGAGATCAGGATTAATCGAATAGGCTAAGTTCGGTCGTTTTGAACGGTGCAGTCGATGCAACCGGAGACCGGCATTAATCGAATGATCTAAGAGCGGAGCAAACGTTGCGACTGAAGACCGGGATTAGCGAATAGGTTTGGGTTTTGTTTGGTTTTGTTTAGGTTTGGTTTGGTTTGGTTTTGTGGGGTTTGGTTTGGTTTGGTTTGGTTTGGTTTTGTTTGGCATGGTTTGGTTTGGTTTTGTAGGGTTGGGTTTGGTTTGGTTTGGGATTATCGAATAGGCTAAGATCGGTGATGCACCCGGTGCAGACGGTGCAACCGGAGAACGGGATTAATCGAATAGGTTAAGATGGGTTGATTCACCCGGTGCAGACGTTGCGACCGGAGGCGGGGATTATCGAATAGGATAAGACCGATCGATTCACCTGGTGCAGACAGTGCAAACGGAGATCAGTATTAATTGAATAGGTTAAGATCGGTCGAGTCCTCCGATGCAGACTTTGCAACCGGAGACGGGGATTATCGAATAGGCTAAGATCGGTCGTATTGCCCGGTGCAGTCGATGCAACCGGAGACCGGCATTAATCGAACGTTCTAAGAGCGGCGCAAACGTTGCGACTGAAGACCGGGATTAGCGAATATGTTTGGGTTATGGTTTGGGTTTGGGTTTGGTTTTGGGTTTTGGTTTTGGTTTGGGTTTGGGTTTGGGTTTTTGTTTGGGTTTGGGTTTTGTTTGGTTTTGGTTAGGTTTGGTTTGGTTTGGTTTTGTAGGTTTTGTTTTTTTTTGGTTTGGTTAGATTTGGTTTGGTTTGGCTTGTTTTGGTTTGGTTTGGTTTGGTTTGGTTTGGTTTGGTTTGGTTTGGCTTGGTTTGGTTTGGTTTTGTAGGGTTGGGTTTGGTTTGGTTTGGGATTATCGAATAGACTAAGATCGGTGATTCATCCGGTGTAGACGGTGCAAATGGAGAACGGGATTAATCGAATAGGTTAAGATGGGTTGATTCAACGGGTGCAGACGTTGCGACCGGAGGCGGGGATTATCGAATAGGAAAGACCGATCTATTCACCTGGTGCAGACGGTGCAAACGGAGATCAGGATTAATTGAATAGGCTAAGATCGGTCGAGTCCTCCGTTGCAGACTTTGCAACCGGAGACGGGGATTATCGAATAGGCTAAAATCGGTCGTTTCGCCTGGTGCAGTCTATGCAACCGGAGACCGGCATTAATAGAATGTTCTAAGAGCGGCGCAAACGTTGCGACCGAAGACCGGGATTATCGAATAGGTTTGATTTTGGGTTTGATTTTGAGTATGTGTTTGGGTTTTGGCTTGGGTTTGGGTTTGGGTTTGGGTTTGGGTTTGGGTTTGGGTTTGGGTTTGGTTAGGTTTGGTTAGGTTTGGTTAGGTTTGGTTTGGTTTGGTTTGGTTTGGTTTGATTTGGCTTTGTATTGTTTGGTTTGGTTTGGTTTGGTGTGAGATTATTGAATAGGCTAAGATCGTTGATTCACCCGGTGCAGACGGTGCAACCGGAGAACGGGATTATCGAATAGGCTAAGATCGGGCGATTCGTCCGATGCAGATGGTGCAAACTGAGACCAGGATTAATCGAGTGTTGTAGGATCGGTCGTTTCGCCGGATGCAGTCGATGCAACCGGAGTCCGGCATTAATCGAATGTTCTAAGAGCGGCGCAAAGGTTCCGGCCGAAGGCCGGGATATTCGAATAGGTTAAGATCGGTCGATTCACCCGGTGCAGACGGTGCAACCGGAGGCCGGCATTTTTCGAATGTTCTAATAGCGACCGATTCGTCCGATGCAGACGGTGCAATCGGAGACCGGTATTAATCGAATAGTCTAAGATCGGGCGATTCGTCCGATGTAGATGGTGCATTCCGAGACCAGGATTCATTGAATAGGCTAAGATCGTTCGAGTCTTCTGATGCAGTCTTTGCGACCGGCGACGGGGATTTTCGAATAGGCTAAGACCGATCTATTCATCCGGTGCAGATAGTGCAACTGAAGAACGGGATTAATCGAATAGGCTAAGATCGGGCCATTCGTCCGATTCAGACGGTGCAGACGGAGACCAGGATTAATCGAATATTCTAGGAGCGGTCGACTCGTCCGATGCAGACGATTATCGAGGCCGGGATTATCGAATAGGTTAAGATCGGTCGATTCACCCGGTGCAGACGGTGCGACGGGAGACCGGGATTAATCGAATAGGCTAAGATCGGTCGTTTTGAACGGTGCAGTCGATGCAACCGGAGACCGGCATTAATCGAATGTTCTAAGAGCGGCGCAAACGTTGCTACCGTAGACCGAGGCTATCGAATAGGTTAAGATCCGTCGATTCAACCGGTGCAGACGTTGCGACGGGAAACCGAGATCAATCGTATAGGTTAAGATCGGTCGATTCACGAGGTGCAGACGGTGCGACGGGAGACCGGCATTAATCGAATGTTCTAAGAGCGGAGCAAACGTTGCGACTGAAGACCGGGATTAGCGAATAGGTTAAGATCGGTCGATTCACGAGGTGCAGACGGTGCGACGGGAGATCAGGATTAATCGAATAGGCTAAGATCGGTCGTTTTGAACGGTGCAGTCGATGCAACCGGAGACCGGCATTAATCGAATGTTCTAAGAGCGGAGCAAACGTTGCGACTGAAGACCGGGATTAGCGAATAGGATTGGGTTTTGATTTGGGTTTGGGTTTTGTTTGGTTTTGTTTAGGTTTGGTTTGGTTTGGTTTTGTGGGGTTTGGTTTGGTTTGGTTTGGTATTGTTTTGTTTGGTTTGGTTTGGTTTGGTTTTGTAGGGTTGGGTTTGGTTTGGTTTGGGATTATCGAATAGGCTAAGATCGGTGATGCACCCGGTGCAGACGGTGCAACCGGAGAACGGGATTAATCGAATAGATTAAGATGGGTTTATTCACCCGGTGCAGACGTTGCGACCGGAGGCGGGGATTATCGAATAGGATAAGACCGATCGATTCACCTGGTGCAGACAGTGCAAACGGAGATCAGTATTAATTGAATAGGCTAAGATCGGACGAGTCCTCCGATGCAGACTTTGCAACCGGAGACGGGGATTATCGAATAGGCTAAGATCGGTCGTATTGCCCGGTGCAGTCGATGCAACCGGAGACCGGCATTAATCGAATGTTCTAAGAGCGGCGCAAACGTTGCGACTGAAGACCGGGATTAGCGAATATGTTTGGGTTATGGTTTGGGTTTGGGTTTGGTTTTGGGTTTTGGTTTTGGTTTGGGTTTGGGTTTGGGTTTGGGTTTGGGTTTTGTTTGGTTTTGGTTAGGTTTGGTTTGGTTTGGTTTTGTAGGTTTTGTTTTTTTTTGGTTTGGTTAGATTTGGTTTGGTTTGGCTTGTTTTGGTTTGGTTTGGTTTGGTTTGGTTTGGTTTGGCTTGGTTTGGTTTGGTTTTGTAGGGTTGGGTTTGGTTTGGTTTGGGATTATCGAATAGGCTAAGATCGGTGATTCATCCGGTGTAGACGGTGCAAATGGAGAACGGGATTAATCGAATAGGTTAAGATGGGTTGATTCAACGGGTGCAGACGTTGCGACCGGAGGCGGGGATTATCGAATAGGAAAGACCGATCGATTCACCTGGTGCAGACGGTGGTGCAAACGGAGATCAGGATTAATTGAATAGGCTAAGATCGGTCGAGTCCTCCGATGCAGACTTTGCAACCGGAGAAGGGGATTATCGAATAGGCTAAGATCGGTCGTTTCGCCTGGTGCAGTCTATGCAACCGGAGACCGGCATTAATAGAATGTTCTAAGAGCGGCGCAAACGTTGCGACCGAAGACCGGGATTATCGAATAGGTTTGTTTTTGGGTTTGATTTTGAGTATGTGTTTGGGTTTTGGTTTGGGTTTGGGTTTGGGTTTGGGTTTGGGTTTGGGTTTGGGTTTGGGTTTGGGTTTGGTTAGGTTTGGTTAGGTTTGGTTTGGTTTGGTTTGGTTTGGTTTGGTTTGGTTTGGTTTGGCTTTGTATTGTTTGGTTTGGTTTGGTTTGGTGTGAGATTATTGAATAGGCTAAGATCGTTGATTCACCCGGTGCAGACGGTGCAAGCGGAGAACGGGTTTAATCGAGTAGGTTTGTGTTTGGTTTTTGTTTGGGTTTGATTTGGTTAGGTTACGTTTGGTTAGGTTTGGTTTGGTTTGGTTTAGTTTGGTTTGGTTTGGTTTTGTATTGTTTGGTTTGGTTTGGTTAGGGATTATCGAATAGGCTAAGATCGGTGATTCACCCGGTGCAGACGGTGCAATCGGAGAACGGGTTTAATCGAGTAGGTTTGGGTTTGGTTTTTGTTTGGGTTTGATTTGGTTAGGTTACGTTTGGTTACGTTTGGTTTGGTTTGGTTTAGTTTGGTTTGGTTTGGTTTCGTATTGTTTGGTTTGGTTTGGTTTGGGATTATCGAATAGTCTAAGATCGTTGATTCACCCGGTGCAGACGGTGCAACCGGAGAACGGGTTTAATCGAGTAGGTTTGGGTTTGGTTTTTGTTTGGGTTTGATTTGGTTAGGTTACGTTTGGTTACGTTTGGTTTGGTTTGGTTTAGTTTGGTTTGGTTTGGTTTCGTATTGTTTGGTTTAGTTTGGTTTGGGATTATCGAATAGGCTAAGAACGGTGATTCACCCGGTGCAGACGGTGCAATCGGAGAACGGGATTAATCGAATAGGTTAAGATCGGTTGATTCACCCGGTGCAGACATTGCGACCAGAGACCGGGATTATCGAATAGGCTAAGATCGGGCGATTCGTCCGATGCAGATGGTGCAAACTGAGACCAGGATTAATCGAGTGTTGTAGGATCGGTCGTTTCGCCGGATGCAGTCGATGCAACCGGAGTCCGGCATTAATCGAATGTTCTAGGAGCGGTCGATTCGTCCGATGTAGACGATGCAACCGGAGACCGGCATTATTCGAATGTACTAATAGCGACCGATTCGTCCGATGCAGACGGTGCAATCGGAGACCAGAATTAATTGAATAGGCTAAGATCGGTCGAGTCCTCTGATGCAGTCTTTGCGACCGGAGACGGGGATTATCGAATAGACTAAGATCGGCCCTTTTGGCCGGTGCAGTCGATGCAACCGGTGACCGGCATTAATCGAATGTTCTAAGAGCGGCGCAAACGTTCCGGCCGAAGGCCGGGATATTCGAATAGGTTAAGATCGGTCGATTCACCCGGTGCAGGCGGTGCAACCGGAGAACGGGATTAATCGAATAGGTTAAGATCGGTTGATTCACCAGGTGCAGCGTTGCGACCGGAGACCGGGATTATCGAATAGGCTAAGACCGATCGATTCATCCGGTGCAGACGGTGCTACCGAAAAACGGGATTAATTGGGTTTAGGTTTTGGTTTGGGTTTGGGTTTGGGTTTGGGTTTGGGTTTGGGTTTGGGTTTGGGTTTGGGTTTGGGTTTGGGTTTGGGTTTGGGTTTGGGTTTGGGTTTGGGTTTGGGTTTGGGTTTGGGTTTGGGTTTGGGTTTGGGTTTGGGTTTGGGTTTGGGTTTGGGTTTGGGTTTGGGTTTGGGTTTGGGTTTGGGTTTGGGTTTGGGTTTGGGTTTGGGTTTGGGTTTGGGTTTGGGTTTGGGTTTGGGTTTGGGTTTGGGTTTGGGTTTGGGTTTGGGTTTGGGTTTGGGTTTGGGTTTGGGTTTGGGTTTGGGTTTGGGTTTGGGTTTGGGTTTGGGTTTGGGTTTGGGTTTGGGTTTGGGTTTGGGTTTGGGTTTGGGTTTGGGTTTGGGTTTGGGTTTGGGTTTGGGTTTGGGTTTGGTTTGGGTTTGGGTTTGGGTTTGGGTTTGGGTTTGGGTTTGGGTTTGGGTTTGGGTTTGGTTTGGTTTGGTTTGGGTTGGCTTGGCTTGGCTTGGCTTGGCTTGGCTTGGCTTGGCTTGGCTTGGCTTGGCTTGGCTTGGCTTGGCTTGGCTTGGTTTAGTTTGGTTTGGTTTGGTTTGGTTTGGTTTGGTTTGGTTTGGTTTGGTTTGGTTTGGATTGGTTTGGTTTGGTTTGGTTTGGTTTGGTTTGGTTTGGCTTGGTTTGGTTTGGTTTTGTAGGTTTGGGTTTGGTTTGGTTTGGTTTGGAATTATCGAATAGGCTAAGATCGGTGATTCACCCGGTGCAGACGGTGCAACCGGAGAACGGGATTAATCGAATAGGTTAAGATGGGTTGATTCAACCGGTGCTGACGTTGCGACCGGAGGCGGGGATTATCGAATAGGAAAGACCGATCGATTCACCTGGTGCAGACGGTGCAAACGGAGATCAGGATTAAGTGAATAGGCTAAGGAACGGTCGAGTCCTCCGATGCAGACTTTGCAACCGGAGACAAGGATTATCGAATAGGCTAAGATCGGTCGTTTCGCCCGGTGCCTTCTATGCAACCGGAGACCGGCATTAATAGAATGTTCTAAGAGCGGCGCAAACGTTGCGACCGAAGGCCGGGATTATCGAATAGGTTTGTTTTTGGGTTTGATTTTGAGTATGAGTTTAGGTTTTGGTTTGGGATTGGGTTTGGGTTTGGTTAGGTTTGGTTTGGTTTGGTTTGGTTTGGTTTGGTTTTGTATTGTTTTGTTTGGTTTGGTGTGGGGTTATTGAATAGGCCAAGATCGTTGATTCACCCGGTGCAGACGGTGCAACCGGAGAACGGGTTTAATCGAATAGGTTAAAATCGGTCGATTCACCAGGTGCAGCGTTGCGACCGGAGACTGGGATTATCGAATAGGCTAAGACCGATCTATTCATCCGGTGCAGATAGTGCAACTGAAGAACGGGATTAATCGAATAGGCTAAGATCGGGCCATTCGTCCGATTCAGACGGTGCAGACGGAGACCAGGATTAATCGAATATTCTAGGAGCGGTCGACTCGTCCGATGCAGACGATTATCGAGGCCGGGATTATCGAATAGGTTAAGATCGGTCGATTCACGAGGTGCAGACGGTGCGACGGGAGACCGGATTAATCGAATAGGCTAAGATCGGTCGTTTTGAACGGTGCAGTCGATGCAACCGGAGACCGGCATTAATCGAATGTTCTAAGAGCGGCGCAAACGTTTCTACATTTTACATGCAGTATTAATTGAATAGGCTAAGATCGGTCGAGTCCTCCGATGCAGACTTTGCAACCGGAGACGGGGATTATCGAATAGGCTAAGATCGGTCGTATTGCCCAGTGCAGTCGATGCAACCGCAAGGTCGATGCAAACAAAGGTTTGGGTTTGGGTTTGGGTTTGGGTTTGGGTTTGGGTTTGGGTTTGGGTTTGGGTTTGGGTTTGGGTTTGGGTTTGGGTTTGGGTTTGGGTTTGGGTTTGGGTTTGGGTTTGGATTTGGTTTGGTTTGGTTTGGTTTGGTTTGTTTTGGTTTGGCTTGGCTTGGCTTGGCTTGGCTTGGTTTGGTTTGGTTTGGTTTGGTTTGGTTTGGTTTGGTTTGGTTTGGTTTGGTTTGGTTTGGTTTGGTTTGGTTTGGTTTGGCTTGGTTTGGTTTGGTTTTGTAGGTTTGGGTTTGGTTTGGTTTGGAATTATCGAATAGGCTAATATCGGTGATTCATCCGGTGCAGACGGTGCAACCGGAGAACGGGATTAATCGAATAGGTTAAGATGGGTTGATTCAAACGGTGCTGACGTTGCGACCGGAGGCGGGGATTATCGAATAGGAAAGACCGATCGATTCACCTGGTGCAGACGGTGCAAACGGAGATCAGGATTAAGTGAATAGGCTAAGGATCGGTCGAGTCCTCCGATGCAGACTTTGCAACCGGAGACAGGGATTATCGAATAGGCTAAGATCGGTCGTTTCGCCCGGTGCAGTCTATGCAACCGGAGACCGGCATTAATAGAATGTTCTAAGAGCGGCGCAAACGTTGCGACCGAAGACCGGGATTATCGAATAGGTTTGTTTTTGGGTTTGATTTTGAGTATGTGTTTGGGTTTTGGTTTGGGTTTGGGTTTGGGTTTGGTTAGGTTTGGTTTGGTTTGGTTTGGTTTGGTTTGGTTTGGTTTGGTTTGGTGTGGGATTATTGAATAGGCCAAGATCGTTGATTCACCCGGTGCAGACGGTGCAACCGGAGAACGGGTTTAATCGAATAGGTTAAAATCGGTCGATTCACCAGGTGCAGCGTTGCGACCGGAGACTGGGATTATCGAATAGGCTAAGACCGATCTATTCATCCGGTGCAGATAGTGCAACTGAAGAACGGGATTAATCGAATAGGCTAAGATCGGGCCATTCGTCCGATTCAGACGGTGCAGACGGAGACCAGGATTAATCGAATATTCTAGGAGCGGTCGACTCGTCCGATGCAGACGATTATCGAGGCCGGGATTATCGAATAGGTTAAGATCGGTCGATTCACGAGGTGCAGACGGTGCGACGGGAGACCGGGATTAATCGAATAGGCTAAGATCGGTCGTTTTGAACGGTGCAGTCGATGCAACCGGAGACCGGCATTAATCGAATGTTCTAAGAGCGGCGCAAACGTTGCTACCGTAGACCGAGGTTATCGAATAGGTTAAGATCCGTCGATTCAACCGGTGCAGACGTTGCGACGGGAAACCGAGATCAATCGTATAGGTTAAGATCGGTCGATTCACGAGGTGCAGACGGTGCGACGGGAGACCGGCATTAATTGAATGTTCTAAGAGCGGAGCAAACGTTGCGACTGATGACCGGGATTAGCGAATAGGTTAAGATCGGTCGATTCACGAGGTGCAGACGGTGCGACGGGAGATCAGGATTAATCGAATAGGCTAAGATCGGTCGTTTTGAACGGTGCAGTCGATGCAACCGGAGACCGGCATTAATCGAATATTCTAAGAGCGGAGCAAACGTTGCGACTGAAGACCGGGATTAGCGAATAGGTTTGGGTTTTGTTTGGTTTTGTTTAGGTTTGGTTTGGTTTGGTTTTGTGGGGTTTGGTTTGGTTTGGTTTGGTTTGGTTTTGTTTGGCATGGTTTGGTTTGGTTTGGTTTGGTTTGGTTTGGTTTGATTTGGCTTGGTTTGGTTTGGTTTTGTAGGGTTGGGCTTGGTTTGGTTTGGGATTATCGAATAGGCTAAGATTGGTGATTCACTTGATGCAGACGGTGCAACCGGAGAACGCGATTAATCGAATAGGTTAAGATGGGTTGATTCAACCGGTGCAGACGTTGCGACCGGAGGCGGGGATTATCGAATAGGAAAGACCGATCGATTCACCTGGTGCAGACGGTGCAAACGGAGATCAGGATTAATTGAATAGGCTAAGATCGGTCGAGTCCTCCGATGCAGACTTTGCAACCGGAGACGGGGATTATCGAATAGGCTAAGATCGGTCGTTTCGCCCGGTGCAGTCTATGCAACCGGAGACCGGCATTAATAGAATGTTCTAAGAGCGGCGCAAACGTTGCGACCGAAGACCGGGATTATCGAATAGGTTTGTTTTTGGGTTTGATTTTGAGTATGTGTTTGGGTTTTGGTTTTGGTTTGGGTTTGGGTTTGGGTTTGGGTTTGGGTTTGGGTTTGGGTTTTGTTTGGTTTTGGTTAGGTTTGGTTTGGTTTGGTTTTGTAGGTTTTGTTTTTTTTTGGTTTGGTTAGATTTGGTTTGGTTTGGCCTGTTTTGGTTTGGTTTGGTTTGGTTTGGTTTGGTTTGATTTGGCTTGGTTTGGTTTGGTTTTGTAGGGTTGGGTTTGGTTTGGTTTGGGATTATCGAATAGGCTAAGATCGGTGATTCATCCGGTGTAGACGGTGCAAATGGAGAACGGGATTAATCGAATAGGTTAAGGTGGGTTGATTCAACGGGTGCAGACGTTGCGACCGGAGGCGGGGATTATCGAATAGGAAAGACCGATCGATTCACCTGGTGCAGACGGTGCAAACGGAGATCAGGATTAATTGAATAGGCTAAGATCGGTCGAGTCCTCCGATGCAGACTTTGCAACCGGAGACGGGGATTATCGAATAGGCTAAGATCGGTCGTTTCGCCTGGTGCAGTCTATGCAACCGGAGACCGGCATTAATAGAATGTTCTAAGAGCGGCGCAAACGTTGCGACCGAAGACCGGGATTATCGAATAGGTTTGTTTTTGGGTTTGATTTTGAGTATGTGTTTGGGTTTTGGTTTGGGTTTGGGTTTGGGTTTGGGTTTGGGTTTGGGTTTGGGTTTGGGTTTGGGTTTGGTTAGGTTTGGTTAGGTTTGGTTTGGTTTGGTTTGGTTTGGTTTGGTTTGGCTTTGTATTGTTTGGTTTGGTTTGGTTTGGTGTGAGATTATTGAATAGGCTAAGATCGTTGATTCACCCGGTGCAGACGGTGCAACCGGAGAACGGGTTTAATCGAGTAGGTTTGGGTTTGGTTTATGTTTGGGTTTGATTTGGTTAGGTTACGTTTGGTTAGGTTTGGTTTGGTTTGGTTTAGTTTGGTTTGGTTTGGTTTTGTATTGTTTGGTTTGGTTTGGTTTGGGATTATCGAATAGGCTAAGATCGGTGATTCACCCGGTGCAGACGGTGCAATCGGAGAACGGGTTTAATCGAGTAGGTTTGGGTTTGGTTTTTGTTTGGGTTTGATTTTGTTAGGTTACGTTTGGTTACGTTTGGTTTGGTTTGGTTTAGTTTGGTTTGGTTTGGTTTCGTATTGTTTGGTTTGGTTTGGTTTGGGATTATCGAATAGTCTAAGATCGTTGATTCACCCGGTGCAGACGGTGCAACCGGAGAACGGGTTTAATCGAGTAGGTTTGGGTTTGGTTTTTGTTTGGGTTTGATTTGGTTAGGTTACGTTTGGTTACGTTTGGTTTGGTTTGGTTTAGTTTGGTTTGGTTTGGTTTCGTATTGTTTGGTTTGGTTTGGTTTGGGATTATCGAATAGGCTAAGAACGGTGATTCACCCGGTGCAGACGGTGCAATCGGAGAACGGGATTAATCGAATAGGTTAAGATCGGTTGATTCACCCGGTGCAGACATTGCGACCAGAGACCGGGATTATCGAATAGGCTAAGATCGGGCGATTCGTCCGATGCAGATGGTGCAAACTGAGACCAGGATTAATCGAGTGTTGTAGGATCGGTCGTTTCGCCGGATGCAGTCGATGCAACCGGAGTCCGGCATTAATATAATGTTCTAGGGGCGGTCGATTCGTCCGATACAGACGATGCAACCGGAGACCGGCATTATTCGAATGTACTAATAGCGACCGATTCGTCCGATGCAGACGGTGCAATCGGAGACCGGTATTAATCGAATAGTCTAAGATCGGGCGATTCGTCCGATGTAGATGGTGCATTCCGAGACCAGGATTAATTGAATAGGCTAAGATCGGTCGAGTCCTCTGATGCAGTCTTTGCGACCGGAGACGGGGATTATCGAATAGACTAAGATCGGCCCTTTTGCCCGGTGCAGTCGATGCAACCGGTGACCGGCATTAATCGAATGTTCTAAGAGCGGCGCAAACGTTGCGACCGAAGACCGGGATTATCGAATAGGTTTGTTTTTGGGTTTGATTTTGGGTTTGATTTTGAGTATGTGTTTGGGTTTTGGTTTGGGTTTGGGTTTGGGTTTGGTTAGGTTTGGTTTGGTTTGGTTTGGTTTAGTTTGGTTAGGATTGGTTTGGTTTGGTTTGGTTTGGTTTGGTTTGGTGTGGGATTATTGAATAGGCTAAGATCGTTGATTCACCCGGTGCAGACGGTGCAACCGGAGAACGGGTTTAATCGAATAGGTTAAAATCGGTCGATTCACCAGGTGAGGACGTTGCGATCGGAGATCGGGATTAATCGAATAGGTTTGGGTTTTGTTTTGGGTTTGGGTTTGGTTTGGGTTTGGGTTTGGTTTGGGTTTGATTTGGTTGGGTTAGGTTTGGTTTGGTTTGGTTTGGTTTGGTTTTGTATTGTTTGGTTTGGTGTGGTTTGGTTTGGCTTTTTATTGTTTGGTTTGGTTTGGTTTGGTGTGGGATTATTGAATAGGCTAAGATCGTTGATTCACCCGGTGCAGACGGTGCAGCCGGAGAACGGGTTTAATCGAATAGGTTAAAATCGGTCGATTCACCAGGTGAAGACGTTGCGACCGGAGATCGGGATTCATCGAATAGGTTTGGGTTTGGTATAGGGTTTGGGTTTGGGTTTGGGTTTGATTTGGTTAGGTTAGGTTTGGTTTGGTTTGGTTTGGTTTGGTTTGGTTTGGTTTTGTATTGTTTGGTTTGGTTTGGGATTATCGAATAGGCTAAGATCGGTGATTCACCCGGTGCAGACGGTGCAACCGGAGAACGGGATTAATCGAATAGGTTAAGATCGGTTGATTCACCCGGTGCAGACGTTGCGACAAGAGACCGGGATTATCGAATAGGCTAAGATCGGGCGATTCGTCCAATGCAGACGATGCAAACGGAGACCAGGATTAATCGAGTGTTCTAAGATCGGTCGTTTCGCCGGATGCAGTCGATGCAAAAGGAGTCCGGCATTAATCGAATGTTCTAGGAGCGGTCTATTCGTCCGATGTAGCCGATGCAACCGGAGACCGGCATTATTCGAATGTTCTAATAGCGATCGATTCGTCCGATGCAGACGGTGCAATCGGAGACCGGTATTAATCGAATAGTCTAAGATCGGGCGATTCGTCCGATGTAGATGGTGCATTCCGAGACCAGGATTAATTGAATAGGCTAAGATCGTTCGAGTCTTCTGATGCAGTCTTTGCGACCGGAGACGGGGATTATCGAACAGGCTAAGACTGATCGATTCATCCGGTGCAGACGCTGCAACCAGAGACCGGAATTATCGAACAAGCTAAGACTGATCGATTCATCCGGTGCACACGCTGCAACCGAAGAACGGGATTAATCGAATAGGCTAAGATCGGGCGATTCGTCCGATGTAGATGGTGCAATCCGAGACCAGGATTAATCGAATAGGCTAAGATCGATCGTTTTGCCCGGTGCAGTCGATGCAACCGGAGACCGGCATTAATCGAATGTTCTAAGAGCGGCGCAAACGTTGCGACCGAAAACACGGATTATCGAATAGGTTTGCGTTTGGGTTTGATTTTGGGTTTGATTTTGAGTATGGGTTTGGGTTTTGGTTCGGGTTAGGTTTTGGTTAGTTTTGGTTTGGTTTGGTTTTGTTTGTTTTGGTTATGTTTGGTTTGGTTTGGTTTAGTTGTGTTTGGTTTGGTTTGGTATGGCTTGGTTTGGTTTTGTAGGGTTGGGTTTGGTTTGGTTTGGTTTGGTTTGGGATTATCGAATATGCTAAGATCGGTGATTCATCCGGTGCAGACGGTGCAGCCGGAGGCCGGGATTACCGAATAGGCTAAGATCGGGCGATTTGTCCGATGCAGACGGTGCAAACGGAGACCAGGATTAATCGAGTGTTCTAAGATCGGTCATTTCGCCGGATGCAGTCGATACAACAGGAGACCGGCATTAATCGAATGTTCTAAGAGCGACCGATTCGTTCGATGCAGACGGTGCAATCGGAGGCCGGTATTAATCGATTAAGCTAAGATCGGGCGATTCGTCCGATGTAGATGGTGCAATCCGAAACCAGGATTAATAGAATAGGCTAAGATCGGCCGTTTTGCCCGATGCAGTCGATGCAACTGGTGAGCGGCATTAATCAAATGTTCTAAGAGCGGCGCAAACGTTGCGACCGAAAGCCGGGATTATCGAATAGTTTAAGATCAGTCGATTCACCCGGTGCAGACGTTGCGACCAGAGACCGGGATTATCGAATAGGCTAAGATCGGGCGATTCGTCCGATGCAGACGGTGCAAACTGAGACCAGGATTAATAGAGTGTTGTAGGATCGGTCGTTTCGCCGGATGCAGTCGATGCAACCGGAGTCCGGCATTAATCGAATGTTCTAGGAGCGGTCGATTCGTCCGATGTAGACGATTCAATCGGAGACCGGTATTAATCGAATAGTCTAAGATCGGGCGATTCGTCCGATGTAGAAGGTGCATTCCGAGACCAGGATTAATTGAATAGGCTAAGATCGGTCGAGTCCTCTGATGCAGTCTTTGCGACCGGAGACGGGGATTATCGAATAGGCTAAGATCGGCCCTTTTGCCCGGTGCAGTCGATGCAACCGGTGACCGGCATTAATCGAATGTTCTAAGAGCGGCGCAAACGTTCCGGCCGAAGGCCGGGATATTCGAATAGGTTGAGATCGGTCGATTCACCCGGTGCAGGCGGTGCCACCGGAGAACGGGATTAATCGAATAGGTTAAGATCGGTTGATTCACCAGGTGCAGCGTTGCGAACGGAGACCGGGATTATCGAATAGGCTAAGACCGATCGATTCATCCGGTGCAGACGGTGCTACCAAAAAACGGTATTAATTGGGTTTAGGTTTTGGTATGGGTTTGGGTTTGTGTTTGTGTTTGGATTTGGATTTGGATTTGGATTTGGGTTTGGGTTTGGGTTTAGCTTTGGGTTTGGGTTTGGGTTTGGGTTTCGGTTTGGGTTTGGGTTTTGGTTTGGGTTTGGGTTTGGGTTTGGGTTTAGGTTTGGGTTTGGGTTTGGGTTTGGGTTTGGGTTTGGGTTTAGGTTTGGGTTTTGGTTTGGGTTTGGGTTTGGATTTGGGTTTGGGTTTGGGTTTGGGTTTGGGTTTGGGTTTGGGTTTGGGTTTGGGTTTGGGTTTTGTTTGGGTTTGATTTGATTAGGTTAGGTTTGGTTTGGTTTGGTTTGGTTTGGTTGGTTTGGTTTGGTTTGGTTTGGTTTGGTTTGGTTTGGTTTGGTTTGGTATGGTTTGGTTTGTTTAGGTTAGTTTTTGGTTTGGGTTGGTTTGGTTTGGTTTTTGTATTGTTTGGTTTGGTTTGGTTTGGGATTTATCGAATAGGCTAAGATTGGTGATTCACCCGGTGCACACGATGCAACCGGATAACGGGATTAATCGAATAGGTTAAGATGGGTTGATTCACCCGGTGCAGACGTTGCGACCGGAGGCGGGGATTATCGAATAGGATAAGACCGATCGATTCACCTGGTGCAGACGGTGCAAACGGAGATCAGGATTAATTGAATAGGCTAAGATCGGTCGAGTCCTCCGATGCCAGACTTTGCAACCGCAGACGGGGATTATCGAATAGGTTAAGATCGGTCGATTCACCCGGTGCAGACGGTGCAACCGCAAACCGGCATTAATCGAATGTTCTAAGAGCGGCGCAAACGTTGCTACCGATGACCGGGTTTATCGAATAATTTAATATCGGTCGATTCACCCGGTGCAGACGGTGCAACCGGAGAACGGGATTAATCGAATAGGATAAGATCGGGCCATTCGTCCGATTCAGGACGGTGCAGACGGAGAACAGGATTAATCGAATATTCTAGGAGCGGTCGACTCGTCCGATGCAGACGATTATCGAGGCCGGGATTATCGAATAGGTTAAGATCGGTCGATTCACGAGGTGCATACGGTGCGACGGGAGACCGGGATTAATCGAATGTTCTAAGAGCGGAGCAAACGTTGCGACTGAAGACCGGGATTAGCGAATAGGTTAAGATCGGTCGATTGACGAGGTGCAGACGGTGCGACGGGAGATCAGGATTAATCGAATAGGCTAAGTTCGGTCGTTTTGAACGGTGCAGTCGATGCAACCGGAGACCGGCATTAATCGAATGATCTAAGAGCGGAGCAAACGTTGCGACTGAAGACCGGGATTAGCGAATAGGTTTGGGTTTTGTTTGGTTTTGTTTAGGTTTGGTTTGGTTTGGTTTTGTGGGGTTTGGTTTGGTTTGGTTTGGTTTGGTTTTGTTTGGCATGGTTTTGGTTTGGTTTTTGTAGGGGTTGGGTTTGGTTTGGTTTGGGATTATCGAATAGGCTAAGATCGGTGATGCACCCGGTGCAGACGGGTGCAACCGTGAGAACGGGATTAATCGAATAGGTTAAGATGGGTTGATTCACCCGGTGCAGACGTTGCGACCGGAGGCGGGTATTATCGAATAGGATAAGACCGATCGATTCACCTGGTGCAGACAGTGCAAACGGAGATCAGTATTAATTGAATAGGTTAAGATCGGTCGAGTCCTCCGATGCAGACTTTGCAACCGGAGACGGGGATTATCGAATAGGCTAAGATCGGTCGTATTGCCCGGTGCAGTCGATGCAACCGGAGACCGGCATTAATCGAATGTTCTAAGAGCGGCGCAAACGTTGCGACTGAAGACCGTGATTAGCGAATATGTTTGGGTTATGGTTTGGGTTTGGGTTTGGTTTTGGGTTTTGGTTTTGGTTTGGGTTTGGGTTTGGGTTTTTGTTTGGGGTTTGGGTTTTGTTTGGTTTTGGTTAGGTTTGGTTTGGTTTGGTTTTGTAGGTTTTGTTTTTTTTTGGTTTGGGTTAGATTTGGTTTGGTTTGGCTTGTTTTGGTTTGGTTTGGTTTGGTTTGGTTTGGTTTGGTTTGGTTTGGCTTGGTTTGGTTTGGTTTTGTAGGGTTGGGTTTGGGTTTGGTTTGGGATTATCGAATAGACTAAGATCGGTGATTCATCCGGTGTAGACGGTGCAAATGGAGAACGGGATTAATCGAATAGGTTAAGATGGGTTGATTCAACGGGTGCAGACGTTGCGACCGGAGGCGGGGATTATCGAATAGGAAAGGGACCGATCTATTCACCTGGTGCAGACGGTGCAAACGGAGATCAGGATTAATTGAATAGGCTAAGATCGGTCGAGTCCTCCGTTGCAGACTTTGCAACCGGAGACGGGGATTATCGAATAGGCTAAAATCGGTCGTTTTCGCCTGGTGCAGTCTATGCAACCGGAGACCGGCATTAATAGAATGTTCTAAGAGCGGCGCAAACGTTGCGACCGAAGACCGGGATTATCGAATAGGTTTGATTTTGGGTTTGATTTTGAGTATGTGTTTGGGTTTTGGCTTGGGTTTGGGTTTGGGTTTGGGTTTGGGTTTGGGTTTGGGTTTGGGTTTGATTAGGTTTGGTTAGGTTTGGTTAGGTTTGGTTTGGTTTGGTTTGGTTTGGTTTGATTTGGCTTTGTATTGGTTTGGTTTGGTTTGGTTTGGTGTGAGATTATTGAATAGGCTAAGATCGTTGATTCACCCGGTGCAGACGGTGCAACCGGGAGAACGGGATTATCGAATAGGCTAAGATCGGGCGATTCGTCCGATGCAGATGGTGCAAACTGAGACCAGGATTAATCGAGTGTTGTAGGATCGGTCGTTTCGCCGGATGCAGTCGATGCAACCGGAGTCCGGCATTAATCGAATGTTCTAAGAGCGGCGCAAAGGTTCCGGCCGAAGGCCGGGATATTCGAATAGGTTAAGATCGGTCGATTCACCCGGTGCAGACGGTGCAACCGGAGGCCGGCATTTTTTCGAATGTTCTAATAGCGACCGATTCGTCCGATGCAGACGGTGCAATCGGAGACCGGTATTAATCGAATAGTCTAAGATCGGGCGATTCGTCCGATGTAGATGGTGCATTCCGAGACCAGGATTCATTGAATAGGCTAAGATCGTTCGAGTCTTCTGATGCAGTCTTTGCGACCGGCGACGGGGGATTTTCGAATAGGCTAAGACCGATCTATTCATCCGGTGCAGATAGTGCAACTGAAGAACGGGATTAATCGAATAGGCTAAGATCGGGCCATTCGTCCGATTCAGACGGTGCAGACGGAGACCAGGATTAATCGAATATTCTAGGAGCGGTCGACTCGTCCGATGCAGACGATTATCGAGGCCGGGATTATCGAATAGGTTAAGATCGGTTTTCGATTCACGAGTGGTGCAGACGGTGCGACGGGAGACCGGGATTAATCGAATAGGCTAAGATCGGTTGTTCGTTTTGAACGGTGCAGTCGATGCAACCGGAGACCGGCATTAATCGAATGTTCTAAGAGCGGCGCAAACGTTGCTACCGTAGACCGAGGCTATCGAATAGGTTAAGATCCGTCGATTCAACCGGTTGCAGACGTTGCGACGGGAAACCGAGATCAATCGTATAGGTTAAGATCGGTCGATTCACGAGGTGCAGACGGTGCGACGGGAGACCGGCATTAATCGAATGTTTCTAAGAGCGGAGCAAACGTTGCGACTGAAGACCGGGATTAGCGAATAGGTTAAGATCGGTCGATTCACGAGGTGCAGACGGTGCGACGGGAGATCAGGATTAATCGAATAGGCTAAGATCGGTCGTTTTGAACGGTGCAGTCGATGCAACCGGAGACCGGCATTAATCGAATGTTCTAAGAGCGGAGCAAACGTTGCGACTGAAGACCGGGATTAGCGAATAGGATTGGGTTTTGATTTGGGTTTGGGTTTTGTTTGGTTTTGTTTAGGTTTGGTTTGGTTTGGTTTTGTGGGGTTTGGTTTGGTTTGGTTTTGGTTTGGTTTTGTTTGGCATGGTTTGGTTTGGTTTTTGTAGGGTTGGGTTTGGTTTGGTTTGGGATTATCGAATAGGCTAAGATCGGTGATGCACCCGGTGCAG